>NC_133618.1:380068721-380355284 GCF_048593235.1 Sminthopsis crassicaudata
ACAAGGGGAAAGATACAGCCTAAGTTCCTTAGAAGAACTTGCCATTAACAAGTTGAAGATTTAGTAAGGTTGAGCAAGTAAGGAACTAGCTATAACAAGGGGAAGGTCATCATAATGATGAAATATGAGAAAGTCTCTATGCTTGAGAAACCCTAAAAATACCTGGTGTGGGAGTGTCATAAACAGTACTGGCCAATCTGTATTTTAGTAAGCTGTATAACTCAAAAATGGAAACTGCCCCATATCTACCACTCTTCACTTGTACCTCTAAATCAGAAATTAGCATATCAAACTAATCTTTGTTTCTCTTTCCTAAAAAGTTGTCTTTTTATTTCTGCCTTTGCTAAATTTCCTTGGAATTAGCCAGCTATTTATGGAATATTATTGTTCTGTTAGAAATTACCAACAGGAGGAATACAGAGAGGCTTGGAGAGATTTACATCAACTGATGCTGAGTGAAACGAGCAGAACTAGGGGATCATTTATACACTTCAACAATGATACTGTATGAGGATGTATTCTGATGGAAGTGGATAGATTCAACAGAGAAGAGCTAATCCAATTCCAATTGATCAATGATGGACAGAATCAACTACATCCAGAAAAGGAACACTGGGAAATGAGTGTAAACTGTGAGCATTGTTTTGTTTTGTTTTGTTTTGTTTTGTTTTGTTTTGTTTTGTTTTGTTTTGTTTCTCTTCCCAGATTATTTTTATCTTGTGAATACAATCCTTCCTTTGCAACAACAACAAAATTCGGTTCTGCACATATATATTGTACTTAAGATATACTATAAGATATTTAATATGTATGGGAATGCCCACCATCCAGGGGAGGGGGTGGAAGGAAGGAGGGGAAAAACAGAAGGGAGTACAATGTTGTAAAAAAAAAAAAAAAAAAAAAAAATTACCTATGCATATGTACTGCCAAAGAAAATGTTATAATTATAAAAATTGATTAAAAAAAAAAAAAAAGGAATTAGCCAGCTATCAGCAGCATAATAAATCTTTGCCCTTTAACTTGGAGAAAAATTGAATGTATTAATTCTTTCACCCAATCAGTCAGGGAACCCTTTCTTCTCCCTCAACATTTTGGAAGGCAAACTTCCTAGAAAACTTGACTATCCCAAGATGGAAAGTTTCTAATGAACCAGTGAAGCCATAAGGCAGAGTAGATTCCTAAAGTGAAGTATAAATTGGTTCATTTATATCTAAAAAATAATCTTAGGGGTTAATATCATAATTTGACCTTCTGATTGTATTGAGTGACTGTAGTATCCAGATAATTTTGTCTATGCAAGGAATTCAACTGGGACCTACTGGAATAAAAGCCCACTTAAGGATAACAAAAGACCTACTTAAGAACAAAAGACACACTTAAGCACAAGAAATATGGTCCCAGTTCCCCTCAATTTGCCTCAGATAGTATATTGGTTCCCAATTATTTAAAGAAATTCAGACCCTCTCCTGTGACTCACCTGACTACCAAGGACTCCATCCATCACTGTCTAAAGGAATCTGACATTCTGGACTCAAGAAAGGAGGGCATTTCAGGTCTGAAGATTATATTTTTTTCTATGCAAAGGTATAAAACACAGGAGTTATAATGGTTATATCATGAAAGAGGTGGAATGTAAAGTATGTGAACAAGTCTTGTTTGGTTCTTGTTTGTGTGTTTGTTTAATTTGTTTGTTTTTCTTATAGGCAAAAGGAAGCAGCAAAAAGTTTTGAGCAGAGTAGTGACATTCACCTTGTGCTTTGGGATCATGATTTTGGCAGCTATGTTTAAAATGAATTAGTTGGATATTCCAGTAGGAGACCTTAAAAATGACTATGTGCAGGAGTCTCCATTTATAGATATTGAAAATGAAACCCAGAGGGGAAAACCATTTTTTCAAGGTCAGACAAGCATTGTTAGTTAAGAACTGGGGTGATTGTTAGTTAAGAACTCGACTTTGTAGTCAATTTCTTTTCCACCACACAATTTTATTTTTGAAACATTAGGTAAACAAAATGTTTAAAATTTTATTTTAAAATTTGAGGTTTTTCCCTCCTTATGTCAAAAAGTATAAGTATGCTGTCAGCATGTGAATATGTGTTTGCTAAATAAAAGATACATTTAGCTATATTACTGTAAGTCTTCCAAAACTCTTACAAATTGTTCATGACACTTGGTAAAATGGAAATAATACTTTCTATTAAATTTGTTCCTAATTGAGAAAAGAAAGAAAGTCAAAAGAATAGAAGCTTCTGAATATAATGAGCTGGAATTACACACTCTCTTATGGAATTAATTCGGTTTCCATTAGCATAATTTATAGCTACTACTATTTTTTAAAAGTTGCTATTTACCATTCAGGCTAACTGGAACTAGAGATGATATTGTTGTGCCATAGTTCTCTTTAATTGTCCTGACTCAGTTTCCCTAATTGGTTTTGCCTCAGTTTTCCTAAATTGTTCTGCCTCATTTTCCTTAACAACATTCTGTTTCAATCCTCTTAACTGTAAAACACCCCTCTGTCAATTAAGACTGAGGGCCACTGCTCTGAGGTTTAAAAAATACTAATGTAAGGCTCTAGATAAGGGGGAGATCAGACTTCCTTACTCCTAACTCCTGTCCTCAAGAATTTATGGCCCTACCCACTCTAAAGATTCCAAAAGATAAGACTATCTGGGATACCTCATTGACATCTTTACTTCTGTTTATTCAGATATCCTGATTCTGGCTCCCTAGTTTCCCCCCATCCTGCAAGAACCAAATTTATGACCCTGAAACTTCCCACTCTCAATGTTCTGACTTCACCCCTGCCTTGGTCTACCCTTGTAGCTGATCCATGTGGGTATATATGTCGCTGAGAACTCACATTCACCACTGGATATTTTGAGACAAGAGTCCTGTCCAGTCAATTATACTCTCAAATTAATAAAATATTAAAAACTCTCTAATCTTTATCTTGCCTCAGTTTCTCTGGCATTACAATATTCATTCCTGAGCTGTGTGAGAAATTAGACCAAGTGACCCCTAAGATTCTTTTCACCCCTAATAAGATTCTCTAATTTTATGAATCTAAAATTCCATTATTCTGAATTCCAAAACTCTAAGTTTTAAGGATTGTATACTAAAAGAGAAATTCTGGAATTAGGTTGGTGAATGATGCGGGCATAACCCCCTTTAAGATTCCTTGTCTGTTCTACCTTTGGGACTGATCTTTGATTTACAAGATCCGGTCAAAACCCCAGTTTGGGCTTGTACCCAGTACCCCCCCCCGTATCTGATCTGGTTTGGGTTTTCAGCCCCCATTCTAATGATCTGCTCAGATAACCCAACCCCCAACTATCTGCTCAGGTTTCCCCAAAACAGTTTCTTCCTTATCTGAATAGCCCGCCAAAAATCTGGCCTTCCCGGAATCAACCTGAGCTCTGCCCATATGCTCCTTCAAGCAGATAAAAACAGCAAAGGTATAATTATCCTTTGGTCAGAGAGTTGAAAGATGCCAGCAAAGATGCTTTGCATCAAAGACTCTCTGTCCCCGCTGCTGCTGTAGTGTGTATCTTCCTCTATCTAATGTATTTTAGACTTTAACCTTGCTTCCAAATCTTGCAATAAACATCTTTTTACCCATCTAGGTTTTTGGGCCTGTAAATTCATTTACAGGGGACTCTCTCCACTACTAGACCTGATTTAACTTTGTATCCTTGCGCCAAATCCTAAGGGGTTGTAGGGGAGTTCCATGTGACTCCCTGTATCCCAATCCTGCCACTAGACCTCAATCAATCCTATTGAGGTATATACCTCATTGTTAGGTATTTACTTCAATTATTTGGTTCCCTGTTACCTCATAAGTTGGATTAAATGGTCTTTAAGATACCAAGTTATTCAATTTGAAGAGCACTGGAGTAGAATAAAGAAATTTAGCACTTGATTTACTTGTGAAATAAGTGAGAGTTGTAAAAATAAAAGAAAAATTTCAAATAAGTATCAACTATGCTATTATTCATATAGCAGAAAGGGACTTCAAGGATGTTTATTTCAACCTCCTTATTTTGTGGATGAGAAAAATCAAGATCTAAAGAAGTTAAATGAGCCTAAGGTCATTCACATAGTGAAGGGTAGGATCTAAACTCAAAAGATCTTCTTATTCCAAATCCAGCAGTGTTTTTTTTTTTTTTTTTTTTTTTTTCCTTACCTAGCCACTCGCCCCCTACCCCCCATAGGATGACAGAGAAAGAGACAGAGAGACAGAAACAGAGATTTTATTTTAGATAAAGCATTCTTTAAGTGCTTAGAATATAAATATATGAAAAAAGAGAGTTCCTGCCCTCCATGAATTTTTATGAAATTGAAAGAAACAACTTATATAAAGGACCTGGCATTCAGACTAAGTAAGGATATTTTTTAAAAAGTAGTAAAGGAGCTCCATTGGGATAGGCCTTGCCTAAGAGAGAGCAGCTGGAAAGAGGTGAAAAAAGAGAGTCAGACTGAACTGATTTATTAGTTTAGAAGTGAGAAAGTTGAAAAAAGAAAAGCAAGAAAGAGAGACACAAAGATAAAGTGAAGAAAGAGAGAGAAAAGAAAGATATACAAAGAAGAATAGAAACACAGAGATAGACAAACACAAGGTCCTTCTCAGACAAAACATTTTTGTTTAATGTGCAGAAATTAGCCATATTTGTCTAAATATTTATCCAAATCTCTTCGAAATTTCCATTTACATGCATTAGAATCACAGGATAATAGATTTATCATAGAAAAGTATCCCAGAGAAGATCTGTTTAAACTCTCTCATTTTACAAATAAAGAAACAGATCTAGAGAGTTTAAGTGACTTTATCAAAGTCATAACACTAATTATAAGTAGAATATGACCCTAAGTTTTCTGTTTCCAAATTCAGGGCTTTTTTCTGATATAACAGGCTATCTTTTCAGAAAAATAAGAAACAGAAGCACTGATACACAGAGAGAAGATAAAGAAAAATAAAATAGACTTGGGAAAACAGAGGCAAATCCAAACTCACCAATAGACTCAGGAAAATAATGAGACAAAGAAAGGAAGGGAAAAAAAAAAACATTATTACTAAATTCACTAAATAAAATTTTTACAAGTCCCTCATTATTTATATCTAATTTGGTGGTTGCCAAAACATGTCTCTCTCAGTCCACTCTGATGGTAATAAGTTGGTCTAAATCTGAGTTGTAATGATTTTGCATCTTTTTCACCCAGACATACTTCAAAAGCTACTCTAGTGTATCAGTCTTTTTACCCTTCTGTTCATAGAGGTCAAGAATAGAATAGGTCATAGAAACTCAACTGCTGTCACTCAGGTCAAGGTTCAGGGGGAGGAAGGGTCACAATGAAGTTCACAATAGCCCATCTGTCCTGAAGATTAATAGAAGCTTTTGCTCTTCCAAAATGTTGAACTGCTATCCTTTATGAGTGCTGCATTCCATCAGAAAGGACAACCATTTCTTCCCATCTATTGAGAAGTAGGTCATCATTTGTAATTACTAAACTATTTAAAAGAAAGAAATATTTGTGGCAGTGGAATTTCTTCCTAAGCAGTTGCACTAATGTTAATGTTTACTGCATATTATACTATCTCAAAATATAGTCATAGGTAAATGATGAATATAAGTAAAAATGTTAGTTTTGTATTGTCATTATATTTAATAACTATGCATCTCAGAAATATAACAACAACAATAAAAACAAAAAAGACAACTGGCATTCAATCATACTTTAAATTTTTCAACATATTTAATTTATATTATCCAAATCTTGTGAAGAAGGTATTGCAGATATTATTATACCAGTTTATTATATATTAGGAAGCTGGATCTCAAAGAATTAAATGAATTTCCCATGGCCACACAACTGTCCTCTAAATAGAGAAAAATAGTTTTGAGCATGATCCAGATTCAAAGTTTATGGCTATGTGCAAATAACAATGAGGGCTATCACAATAGATGTAGTTGTTAGAACCCCCTTCGAATGCGGATTCAAAAAAATGCTTTCTCCATTTTTCTCTTTCTACTTCCTCTCCCCTTTTCTTGAGAGGATATGTATTTATTTCCAAAAATTTATCTCTATTTCTTGAAAGTTTTTTTTAATGTTTTTAAAATGATCTTTCTCCCTTAATCTGACAATTGTGGTAAAAAATAGTTAACTATCACAATCCTAATATATATTTGTCATTATTCATGTAACAGAGAAGTATCATAAAAGAATACAAATTTTTGGCTGGGGCTCTGAACTGAAAGAAAAAGAATAATAAATTCATTTTTATAATTTCTCAAATAAATTCCATTTGAGGGTATTAGAGTCTGTTGCCTTCTTACTTGAAATATGCATTTCAGCTAACAGTTTTTGGGGTTGAAAGCTTCATAATCTTTTCTTTTTTTTGGTTGTTTTTAGAGAATGTAAGAATGTCATATATTATAACTGAGTTGAAAATGAGTGTAAATGGGCCAAATTGTGAAAATAATATCTTTCTGAACTACTAATATAGTTTAACTAGTCATATTACTTCTCATTTTTTCTTCATTATATGCAACTTACAAATTAGTGTTTGCAATGGAAAAATATATTGATTTCCATTTGAATAATATTGCAAAAAAACTTATTTAAATATTGAGTTCCTAAGATGTAGAGCTGGGGAAAAGGAACTTTAGAAATTATTTCATCTAACTACTTTATCTGTCACATAAGTATAATAGAACCAGGTGTTGTTATTCCCAGCATTCAATTGAATGTTACAATGCAGTGTCAAGGGGACTGTTTGGTACCATGGAAAAGAACACTGTACTTATAGTTGAAAAAGACAGTATTCTAATACTTGCTATGTGACCCAGGGAAATCAGTTAACCTCTCTTAGTCTCAGTTTTTTTTTAATCTATAAAATGGTATTAATATTTCTACTACTTATTTCACAGTATTATAAAGTATGAGATGTTATGTATGCCTTAATATATACCACATAATATGACTGTGTGAGCATTAGCTTGCTCTTTTGTAAAACAGAGATAATAATATATATGCAACCTAACAAAGAAAGACAAGTACTGCAAATCAAAGTTACTTAGTTATAGAATTGAGAACAATAATCACAAACCCATAAAAATCTTTACTTAGGAAAAGTCCATGTCAATTAAAAACTTTCACAAAGCAATCCTATTGCTTAGAGGGGGCTAAAATTACCCATCCCATTTAAAAAAAAAAAAAATTTGAGACTTAGAACTATACAAAGATCAGAGTGCTAATAAGTGGCAAAGCTACGATTAGATATCAGACCTGCTATTTCCAAGTATAGTATTCTTTCCAGCAATCTATAGAACCTCCTTTTTTGGAACAGAAGATACCAATAATTGTATTAAAAGATCACATTAAAGGCACATGATAATTCATGTATAGAACAAATTGTTTATCTTCGGATTTAGGAAAGAGGGATGGGAATATAAGCACTGGAATTTATTAAATATCTTGGGGGAAAATGTAACTGAATATTTTCTGTGATAATAATCTGTAAAAACAGAATATTAAGTTTGTTATTAAATGATCTAAGCTCCAGCAGAATGAAAAATACAACTCTTCCCAAAATCTTGTAGCTAGAGGGAAAAGTTTCTATTTTGCCAAAATAGATGTTTTAGTAATATTTGATCTTTGATATTAGAAAAGCAAAAATCTGTGATTGAATTAATGCTGATCCAGAACCATCTTTAAAGAGTATGAATGAAAAAAATACTATGGTAATAATCATAATTAATGGTAATAATTACCATTTATGTAATGCTTCAAGGTTTTCAAACTACTTTACATATGTTATCACATTTAATTTTCACAACAATATTGGGAGCTACATGCTATTATGGTCCCACTTTACAAATGAGAAAACCAGAGATAGAGTGAATATGTATCTTGCCCAAGGTCACATAGCCAGTAAATTTCTGAGTCAGGATTCAAATTTAAGTCCTCTAAGAATAACACTCTATTCACTGTGCCACTTGACTGCAGTCAGTCAATAGATATTTATTAAGAATTAACTATAATTCTGACACCATTCTAAGGGATGGGGATATTAAAAAAGACATATTAAAAATAATCTTTGCTTTTACGAGCTCATATGTGAAGGAGAGTGACAATATGGAAACAATTAGCTAGGAGGATGTTGGTGCCCTCATCAGTAAAAGGAAAGTTCAGAAAAAGGGAGGGTTTCTAGGGAAAGATAAAGAGTTATATTTGGATATATTGAATTAAAGGTGTCTAAGTGGCAATTGTTGATACAGGGAATGCAGTATAACAGAAAGCCTATTGGTAGATATGTAAATCAAGAAATCACGTGACTGTGGATGATTAATTTGAAGTTATGGAAGCTGATAAGGTGCCAAAAGAGATAATATATGGGAGGTGGGGAGGGGGCAGATAAGATGGTTTAGGATAGATTTTTTTTTTAATTAATTTAACACTATTTTAAAAAATTATGTCTTGACATTTTCAACATTTTTTTTTTTTTTTTTACGATTTAGTGTTCCAAAGTTTTTTATCGTTTCTTTCTTCTATTCCCTGCTCTTCAAGATGGCAAACAATCTGATATAGGTTTTACATGTTCAAATGTGTAAAACACAGTTACACACCAGTCTTGTTGTGAAAGAAGAAGAATAACAAAAGGGAAAATAATATTGTATTCTTACTTTTGCAGTTCTTTTTTGGGATGTGAAAAGCATTTTTCTATAGTAAGCCTTTTGGAACTGTCTTTCATCATTGAATTTCTGAAAAGAGCTAAGTCTGTCATAGCTGATCATTGAACAATGTTATTATGACTGTGTATGATGTTATTTTTCTGATCACTTAACTCAGTATCAGTTCACATAAATCTTTCCAGGTTTTTCTGAAATCTACCTGCTTATCATTTATTTTTGTGAAGGAAATATATATAACCAGATATGAAGAAACTTTTATGTTTAATAAAATGTTACTTTTGAACTGGGTTAAACACTCCAATGGTGACCTATAGAAAAGTATTTCTTTTTCCTTGCTGGGTATTTATATTTAGCAGGAAAAAAAACAAAAAAACAAAACTTTTTAAAATAAACTTTCCTTTCTGGTTTAAGCCTTCCAAAACAGAAACTTGTAGAGTGAGATCCCAATTAGTACTAAGAACAAATTCCCTAAAATGGTTAAATTATTCAAATTAAGGCTGTTTCTTTTCAATGGAGTAGAATAATTGTCATATTACATAATCATAACTTCCAATAATGGGAATATAAATACATATAACCACTTCAGAGAATTCATTAGTTGCACTATTTGAGACATACCAATATTTATGACATGGACCTAGCCTGTGAAATTTGGTAGTAATTGGTATGATCTGGCGGAATTAATCATGAAATTATATTTTACTAAGAAAGGAGATAGCAAAGATGAAGGAAATATGGGGCACTTCCATTGTCAAAGTGATTGATAGTGATATCTATTATTTGTTGGTACAGGAATTTTGTACTGTGTGGGATCGATTACATTAATAGAATGAGTCTAGAATCCCAGCAGATGCAAAGGGATTGACCATTTGGGTATAATGGAAAAAGAATTTTAAGAGTTGAAATCTCTTATTGTACCATTCCCTGTTTATTGTGAATTAATATTGAAAAAAAACTATCCATTAATTAGAATCTGTTCACAATGTGTGATTTTTGTGAAATATTGATGTAATCTTGCAAGAATTAAAAAAAAAACTTTTGTATCAATACTTATTATGGAAATTGGTCTATAGTTCCATTTTTCTGTTAAATATCAAAACACTATTTGTGTCATGAAAGTAATTTGTTAGTACTCCTTGACTTATATTTTCAAATATTTTATATAATATTGGGATTAATTATACCTTAAAAGTTTTAAAATCCTTTTAAACTCATCTGATCATGGGTATTTCTTCATGGGAATTCACTGATGACTTGTTCAATTACTTTATCTGAGTTCAGATTATATGCATTCTATTTCCTCTACTATTAATTTAGACTGTTTATATTTTGTAAATATTCTTCCATTTTACTTAGATTGTCAGTTTTGCTGGGATATATTGGACAAAACAACTTCAAATAATTGTTTTAATTTCTTCTGCATTAGTAATGCATTTACTTTTTTTTCATTTTTGAAACAGGTAAAATTGAATGTCTTCTTTCTTTCAAAAAGTTCCCATTAAACTAGCTCCTAGGTTTTATTAATTTAACATTGTTGTTGATGTTTTACTTTGAATCTTATTAAATTCTTCTTGATTTTTAGGGTTTCAATTTTAGTTGGTAAATTGGAGATTCTAAATTGTTAACTTTTTTTTAAATTGTCATGCCCAATGTTACACTTTCTCTCTGTTTTATATATAAATATAGATACATAGATATATAGATAGAATTTTTCCCAAGTATTATTTCAGTTTAATCCCACAAACTGTGTTATGTTGTCACTTTATGTAATGACAATTTTGATTGTTTCGATGATTGTTTCTTTAAATCCATTTATTCTTTAGGGTTAGGTCATTTATTTTCTAGTTAACTTTTAAATTATGCTTCCATGGGTTTTTAGTTAATCTAATTTTTATTATATTATGACATATAGTATACTATAATATAGGCATTAAATATTTCTGCCTTTTTGTATTTGGTTCTGAGGTTTTTATGTCCTAATATATACTCAGTTTTTGTGAAGGTGTTATTTATACCTGAGATAAATGTATGATACTTTCTATTTCCATTCTTCTTTATAATATTATATCTATCTCTCTAACTTTTTGTACATTTATTTTATGATTATGTTTATTTAGGTCTGAGAGGGGAAAGTTGAGTTCTCTCAATAATTTTACTGGTCATTTCATCCTATAATTCATTTAACTTTTCCTTTAATAATCTGGATAGTAATATGGTACACATTTGTTTAGTATTGACATTACTAGGCAGCCTATAGTGTCTTTTAGCAAAATATGGATTCCCTCTTTTTCAGTTTTAAATAGATAATTGTTTTTCCTTGGTTGAGTTCCTGACTTTTATCTTTTAATATTCTATATCAGCATAAGGAAAATGAATTCTCCTTCTTCCTCTTCTTTTAACACTATATGTTTCTCTTGATTTCAAGAGGGTCTCTTGTAAATAATATATTTTAAAATTCTTGTTTCTCATTTTTTTCTATTCTTTCCATTATATGGGTGCAATTGTGCCATTTACATTTAAAACTAAACTTGCTAAGATTCATTTCCCTCTATCCTATTTCCTTTTGCTTATCTTACTGTCTCTTTTTTAATCCTGTTATTTCTTTTTATTATAGGTTTTTATTTACAAGATATATACCTGGGTAATTTTTCATCATTGACAATTGCAAAACCTTTTGTTCAAACTTTTCCCCTCCTTCCCCCTACCCCCATCCCCTAATGACAGGTTGACCAATACAGGTTAAATATGTTAAAATATAAGTTAGAATACATGTATATATGTCCATACAGTTATTTTGCTGTACACAAAGAATCAGACTTTGAAATAGTTTACAATTAGCCTGTGAAGGAAATCAAAAATGCAATCAGACAAAAATAGAGGGATTGGGCATTCTATGTAGTGGTTCATAATCATCTCCCAGAGTTCTTTCACTGGGTGTAGCTGGTTCAATTCATTACTGCTCTATTGGAGCTGATTTGGTTCATCTCATTGTTGAAGAGGGCCACGTCCATCAGAATTGATCATCATATAGTATTGTTGTTGAGGTATATAATGATCTCCTGGTCCTGTTCATTTCATTCAGCATCATTTAATGTAAGTTTTTCCAGGCCTTTCTGAAATCATCTGGCTAGTCATTTCTTATACAACAATAATATTCCATAATATTCATATATCACATTTTATTTAGCCATTCTCCACTCATTTTCCAGTTTCTGGCCACTACAATGAGGGCTGCCACAGATATTCTTGCACATACAGGTACCTTTCCCTTCTTTAAAATCTCTTTGGGATATAAGCACAGTAGTTGCACTGATGCATCAAAGGGTATGCACAGTTTGACAACTTTTTGAGCATAATTCCAAATCATTCTCCAGAATTACTGGATGTATTCACAAATCCACCAAAAATGTATTGATGTCCCAGTTTTCACACATCCCCTCCAACATTCTGCATTATCTTTCCCTGTCATTCTATTAATCTGACAGATGTGTAGTCGTATCTTAGAGTTGTCTTAATTTGCCTTTTTCTGATTAATAATGACTTGGAGCATCTTTACATGTGGCTAGAAATAGTTTCAATTTCTTCATCTGAGAATTGTCTGTTCATATCCTTTGAGCATTTATCAGTTAGAGAATGGCTTGATTTCTTATAAATTAGAGTCAATTCTCTATATATTTTGGAAATGAGGCCTTTATCAGAACATTTGACTATAAAAATGTTTTCCCAGTTTATTGCTTCCCTTTTAATCTTGTCTGCATTAATTTTGTTTGTATAAAAACTTTTCAATTTGGTATAATCAAAATTTTCTATGTTGTAATCAATAATGTTCTCTAGTTCTTTTTTGGTCAAAAATTCCTTCATCTTCCACAGGTCTGAGAGGTAAACTATCCTATGTTCTTCTACTTTATTTATATTCTCATTATTTAAGTTTAGGGAATGAACCCATTTGGTGTATGGAGCTAAGTGTGGGTCAATGCTTAGTTTCTACCATACTAATTTTCAATTTTCCCAGTAATTTTTGTCAGAGTGAGTTCTTATCCCAAAAGCTGGGGTCTTTGGGTTTGTCAAACATTTGATTATTAAAGTTATTGGATGTTTTGTCCTTTGAAACTAAACTATTCCACTGATCTACTAGTCTATTTCTTAGCCAATACCAAATGGTTTTGGTAAGCGCTGCTTTATAAAAAAAAAAAAAAAAATTTAGATCTGGTACAGCTAGGCGCCTTCTTTCATCTTCTTCTTCTTCTTCTTCTTCTTCTTCTTCTTCTTCTTCTTCTTCTTCTTCTTCTTCTTCTTCTTCTTCTTCTTCTTCTTCTTCTTCTTCTTCTTCTTCTTCTTCTTCTTTTATTAATTCCCTTGAAATTCTTGACCTTTTGTTTTTCCATATGAACTTTGTTGTTATTTTTTCTAGAGCATTAAAAGTTTTTTGGGAGTCTGATTGATATAGCGCTAAATAAATAGATTAATTTAGGTAGTATTGTCATCTTTATTATATTTGTTCACCGTATCCAAGAGCATTTAATATTTTTCCAATTGGTTAGACCTGACTTTATTTGTGCAGAAAGTGTTTTGTAGTTTTGCTCATATAGTTTCTGATTTTCCCTTGGCAGAAAGATTCCTAAATATTTTATACTATTGGTAGTTACTTAAAATGGAATTTCTCTTTGTAACTCTGTTGGATTTTGTTAGTGATATATAAGAATGCTGATGACTTATGTGGGTTTATTTTGTATTCTGCAACTTTGCTAAAATTGTGAATTATTTCTAATATCTTTTTAGTAGAATCTCTGGGGTTCTCTAAGTATACCACCATATCATCTGCAAAGAGTGATAATTTGGTTTCCTCATTACCTACTCTAATTCCTTTAATCTTTTTCTCAACTCTTACTGCCAAAGCTAGCATTTCTAATGCAATATTGAATAGTAATGGGGATAGTGGACAGCTTTGTTTCTCTCCTAATCTTATTGGGAATGGTTCCAGTTTATCCCCATTACATATACTTATTGATGGTTTTAAATAGATGCTACTGATTATTTTAAGGAAAAGTCTATTTATTCCTATACTCTCAAGTGTTTTTAACAGGAATGGATGTTGAATTTTATCAAATGCTTTTTCTGCATCTATTGAGATGATCATATAATTTTTGTTAATTTGGTTATTAATATGGTCAATTATATTAATAGTTTTCCTAATATTGAATCTGCATTCCTGGCATAAATCCTATTTGATCATGGTATATTATCCTGGGGATGATTTTCTGTATTCTTTTTGCTAATATCTTATTTAAGATTTTAGCATTTATTATTCATTAGGGAGATTAGTCTATAATTTATTTTCTCTATTTTCACCCTACTTCATTTAGATATCTGTACTGTGTTTGTGTCATAAAAGGAATTTGGTAGGATTGTTTCATTCCCTAATTTTTCAAATACTTTATATAGCATTGGGGCTAATTGTTCTTTAAATGTTTGGTAGAATTTACATGTAAATCCATCTGGTCCTGGGGAGTTTTTCTTTGGGAGTTGATTAATAGTTTGTATTATGAGGCTATTCAATCAATTTACTTGCTCCTCTGTTAATCTTGGAAGCGCGAATTTTTGGAGGTAGTCATCCATTTCATTTAGGTTGCCAAATTTATTGGCATAAAGTTGGGCAAAGTAACTTCTTATTATTTCTCTAATTTCCTCTTCATTGGTGAAAAGTTCTTATATTTCATTTTTAAGACTAATAACTTGATTTTGCCATTTCCTTTTTTTCTAATCAGACTTACAAAAGGTTTATCTATTTTACTGTCTTTTTTCATAAAATCATAAAACTCTTAGGTTTATTCATTAATTATATAGGTTTTTTTACATTTAATATTATTACTTTCTCCTTTTAATTTTAGAATTTCAAATTTAGTATTTGATTGGGGGTTTTTAATTTGTTCTTTTTCTAGCTTTTTAAGTTGCAAGCCCAATGCATTGATTTAGTCTTTATTTATTTTATTCAAGTAAGCCCCTAAAGATATAAAATTTCCCCTTATTACTGCTTTGGCTGCATCCCACACATTTTGGTATGATGTCTCATCATTGTCATTGCCTTGAGTGAAATTATTAATTGTGTGTATAATTTGCTGTTTCACCCAATCATTCTTTAAGATGACATTATTTAGTTTCCAATTACTTTTTCATGTATTTACCCCTAGTTTTTTGTTGAATGTAATTTTTATTGCATCAGGATCTGAAAGGAAAGCATTTATTATTTCTCTCTTCCTGCAGTCTTTATATCCTAATATATGGTCAATTTTTCTATAGGTTCCATGAACTGTTGAAAAGAAAGTATACTCCGTTCTGTCACCATTCAGTTTTCTCCAAAGATCTATCATACCTAATTTTTCTAATAGTCTATTTAAGTCTTTAATTTCTTATTTGTGTTGCAGTTTAATTTATCTAATTCTGAGAGTGCAAGGTTGAGATCTCCCACTATTATAGTTTTGCTGTCTATTTCTTCTTGCAACTCTCTTAACTTCTCCTTTAGGAAGTTAGATGCTATACCACTTGGTGCATATATGTTTAGTATTGATATGGCTTCATTGTCTATGCTACCCTTTAGTAAGATATAGTTTCCTTCCTTATCTCTTTTGATTAGATCAATTTTTGCTTTTTCTTGATCTGAGATAAAGATGGCTACCCCTGCTTTTTTACTTCACTTGAAGCATAATAGATTCTGCTCCAGCCTTTTACCTTTACTCCGCAAGTATCTCCCTGCTTTAAATGTGTTTCCTGTAAATAACATATAGTACGGTTCTGACTTTTGTTCTGGTCTGCTATCCATCTCCACTTTGTGGGAGAGTTCATTCCATTCACATTTATGGTTAAAATTAGTAATGCTGTATTTCCTGCCATTTTATTATCCCCAGATTATGCTTTTATTTTTCTTGCTCCTCCTTACCCCCTTCCCAGTATTAAACTTATAGGCACCACTTTTGTCACACAGCTCTCCCTCTTTAGGATCCCTCTCACCCCTTTTGAATCCCTTCCCCTTTATTGTACCCTTCCCTTATTATTCTTTTCCTTTTCCCTTTTCCTCTCCTACTTTTCAATGAGGAGAGAGAAGTTTCTCTGTAAAACAAATATGTCATTTATTTTCTCTTTGAGCCAACAATAATGAGAGTAAGATTCATGTAATGTACCTCCCCCTCTCTAAATTCCCACAGATGTGATAGGTTTCCTTTGCCTCTTCGTGGGATGTAATTTCCCTCTTTTTATCTCCCTTTTTCCTATTTTTGACACTACCCCCTTTTCATTTCTAATTCCCTTTTTATGTTATATTAGTAAAATCAAGTTATACATGTACTCTTTATGTATATCCACAACAGAAATACAGTTCTCAAGAGTTCTTTTTGCCTTTTTCTCCTTCTCTTAGTCCTATGGTTTCAGTTGAAATTTTTTGTTTAGGTCTGGTTTTTTCCTTAGAAACAAATGGAATTAATCTGTTTCATTAAATGTCCAGTTTCTTCCATGGAAGAAAATGCTCAGTTTATCTTGGTAGTTTATTTTAGGTTGCATTCCAAGTTCTTTTGCTTTTCAGAATATCAGATTCCAGGCCCTTTGATCCTGTAATGTGGAAGAAGCAAGATCTTGAATTATCCTTATTGTGGCACCTCGATATGTGAATTATTTTTTTTTTTGGCTGCTTGTAATATATCTTCCTTAATCTGATACTTCTGAAATTTAGCTACAATATAACTTGGAGTTCTTATTTTAGTGTCTTTTTCAGAAGGTATTCGATGAATTCTTTCGATGCCTATTTCACCTTCTGCTTCTGTTACCTCTGGGCAGTTCTCTTTGATGATTTCCTGTACAATAGTATCTGGGCTCTTTTTTTTCATCATAATTTTCAGGAAGTCCAATAATCCTCAGATTCTCTCTCCTAGATCTATTTTCCAAGTCTGTTGTTTTTCCAAATATATATTTATCGGTTTTTTCCTAATTTTTCATTTTTTGGTTTTTGCTTGACTGATTCTTGATTTCTCAATAAATCATTTATTTCTATTTGTTCAATTCTGATTTTTAATGAGTTATTTTCTTCATTAGCTTTTTTTTTTTTTTTTTTTTTACTTCTTTTTGCATATGTCCAATTAAGTTTTTAAATGAGTTGTTTTGCTCTATGGAATTTTTTTCCATCTCATTATTTATTCATTCATTATTTATTTATTTATTCATTCATTCATCCATTTATTTATTTATTTGCTTATTTGTCTATTCATTTATTTATTTATTTTTATTTTATTTTATTTTTTTTACTAAGTTTTTTTTTTTTTTTTTTTTAGCACATGTGGGTCCCTTTTTTCCCTTTAATATCTCTTTGGGATATAAGCTCAATAGAAACACTGCTGAATCAAACTGTATACACAGTTTAATAACTTTTTGAACATAGTTCCAAATTGCTCTCCAGAATATCTGGATCTGTTCACAGTTCCACCAATATTGTATTAGTTTCCCAGTTTTCTTACCCACATAGCCTCCAACATTTGTAATTATCTTTTCCTGTTATATTAGCCAATCTGAAAGATGTGTAGTGGTATTTCAGAGTTGTCTTAATTTGCATTTTTCTGATCAATATTAATTTAGAGCACCTTTTCATATGACTAGAAATGGCTTGAATTTCTTCATCTGAAAATTGTCTCTGTTAATATCCTGTGACCATCTTTCAACTGGAGAATGGTTTGAATTCTTATAAATTTGAGTCAATTCTCTACATATTTTAGAAATGAGGTCTTTATCAGAACTCTTAAATGTAAAAATGTTTTCCCAATTTATTGCTTTTCTTTTAAGTTTTTCTGTATTAGTTTTGTTTGTACAAAATATTTTTAACTTAATATAATCAAAATTATCTATTTGGTATTCAATAATGAGTTCCACTTCTTTGATCACAAATTCCTTTCTTCTCCATAAATTTGAGAGGTGAACTGTCCTATGTTCTTCTAATTTGCTTATAATATGACTCTTTATGTCTAAATCATGAACCCATTTTGACTTTAATTTGTTATATGGTGTTAGGTATAGGTCAATGCCTAGTTTCTGCCATACTAGTTTCCAATTTTCCCAGCAGTTATTGTCAAATAGTGAGCTCTTTTCCCAAAAGCTGGTGTCTTTAGGTTTGTCAAACACTAGGTATCTATTGTTATTGACTATTTTTGTTCTGTTAACCTAGGCTAACCCACTGATTAACTACAGTATTTCTTAGCCAGTACCAAATGGTTTCAATGACTGCTACTTTGTAATATAGTTTTAGGTCTGGCATTGCTAGACCACCTTCATTGGCATTTTTTTTCATTAATTCCCTTGAAATTTTTGACACTTTTTTCTTCCAGATGAACTTTGTTATTATTTTTTCAAGCTCTGTAAAAGAATTTCTTGAGAGTTTGATTAGTATGGCACTAAATAAGTAGATTTATTTATATAGTATTCATTTTTATTACATTTTTTTGGCCTACCCATGAGCACTTGATATTTTTCCAACTGATTAGATATGACTTTTTCATACAGTTCTTTCCCTTGGCAGATAGATTCCCAAATATTTTATACTATCTACAGTTATTATGAATGGAATTTCTTTTTGTATCACTTCCTGCTGGACTTTGTTGGTAATATATAAAAATGCTGGTGATTTATGTGGATTTATTTTGTAACCTGCAACTTTGCTAAAGTTGTGAATTGTTTCTAGGAGTTTTTAAGTTGATTCTCTAGGTTTCTCTAAGTATACCATCATATTATATGCAAAGAGTGATAATTTAGTTTTCTCATTACCTACTCCCATTCCTTTAATCTCTTTTTCTTCTCCTATTGCCAAAGCTAACATTTCTATTACAATATTGAATATTAATGATGATATTGGGCAACCTTGTTTTACTCCTGATCTTAGTGGGGATTGTTCTAGTTTTTCCTCATTACATATGGTGCTTACTGATGGCTTTAAATCGATGCTACTGATCATTTTAAGGAAAAGCCCATTTATTCCTATACGGTCTTGTGTTTTTGTTTTTTTTTTTTTAATCTTAAAAGCCTTTATTATACCTACTCACATAATGCCCTGACTGATGCCCTGACTTGTTGGTTCCCTAGTGAACACCTGGTCAGAAGACCCATGTGTTCACTACCAAAATCCTTACCTCTTTCGGCTACCCATCTTGGCTTGGCCACCCAGGCTAGGGAGCCAGGGTGAAGAGCACCACGTTAAAGAGAACGACTGCTGCCTGCAGTGGGCTTATAAAGGACCTGTGAGGTTACACACACAGCCAATCAGTGAGAGAGTCACCCATTATGAAGCTATCTCATCTTGGCCAAGATCCCACCCAAGGGCAGTCCTAATATCCACAGAAATTACTTCTGGGCCTCAATCTCCTGAAGCATGTGGCGCCGCCCATTTAAAGGGCTCTTACAATTCCCCTTCTCTTGTTTTGCGGAAACTGCACATCTCACCAAGCTAAACTTTTAGCACCAGCTATAGTTCACTTGATCCATGAGATGACAGAGTGTTATGCCCAAGGAGGTACAAAGCAGCAGATCAGTAAACAGAAGTATGACAATGAGAACCAGGCTCAACAGTGGCCCAAGTGTTCAACCCATTCATCAAAGTCATACTCGAGATAATAAGCCAAAGAGGTTGGATGCCAATGAGGTAGGATGTCAACACTGAGGTAGGAAGTCAACAAGGTAAAACATCACAATTCTAGTTAACAATTAAATATCACTGAGGTAGGCTGTCACAATTCAAGTTACATTTATCACAATTCTAGACCAATTCTAGTTTCTTACAATTCTCTGTTGCACTTTTCACAATCCTAGAGCAATTCTAGTTTCACAGGTGCACATAAGCAAAGTCATGTCCAGTAACATTGTCTCAATAACAATAGCAGGTGGGTGTGTTGGTTTTTCACCTACTAATTTAAAAGCATAGTCCTTCAATAGAAAGCATAGAGCAAAGCCTCTTCCCAGGCCACCATATGGCAAGTAGCCACGGAAGAAGCAAGCAGGCCCATTGTCTATTTATAGTCTTTATATTGCATATCACCCGAAACAGTCCATTTCAGCTGCTACACTGGAACTGTGTCTGCTGTCTTTGGTGTCACTGTCAGGAGGGACATTGCTGTCATCAGCTTCTGAAGGGCTGCGGACATTTGGCTGGTCCCTCTGGGCGGTTGTCTGGTCCTTCTCTTGGATCCCCATATTACAAATGTCTCTGGTGGGGATGAACTCTACTGCTGGATCTGCACCTAGGAAGAAATGTGCCTGGGGCCCCAAACCCTGGCCCAACTTGGGCCTTTCCACATGCCATCCAGGCCTTTCCACATCAATGTGGAAGGAAAGTTCTTGTCAAAAAGATGAACAAAAGTCAGTCTGTGACTTAGCTGCACTTTCTGTGTGTGCCCGAAGTGCATTGCTAAGGTAAAATGCAAAGAATTTAAAAATGTAAAATCAAAATAACTTTAAAATGTAAAATCAAAATACTTTGAAGATGTAAAATCAAAAGTGTTTAAAAATGTAAAATCAAAAATTTAAAATTTCAAGCAATCACATATATGTATTGCCACATCTTGTACATATCCCAAAATTCCCTTCTCTTGTTTAGAAGAGAAGATCTTGGGGATATAGTCTGTGCAGTAATGACTTTCCTAATAGGATAAGAAATGCCAATGGAATGGGCAAAGTCAAATTTGATGCAAAAACACCTAAAGGCAAAGTATTTGTAAGCCAATCCATAAACTGTCTTAAATGCATGTGAAATTTCTACAATGGAAAAATGGTTGATCACATGTCTAGCTGCTTCTCCAGATTGGAATGAAGCCATAATGTCCATTGGTCTTAAAACATTAAATTTCAAACCATAAGGGTTTTGTGCTATAGGGAGTATAGGAGAGTGAAAGAAAGATAAGCTGTGTAGCCTTCTGCCATGCTCTAGCTTCCTCTTTAATTATCACAATTTGTAAATATAAGATTCTAGCAGCCTGATTATAAATGATTTGAAGGTCCACTCTGAAAATGGACATGCAGGGTATATTTATCTGAGCGCTTTCTCACTTGCTCTCAAAGTTCTTAAAAGAGTTGATACCTTTTCAGTGGTCTGCCACTCATACATTTAATGAAAAAAGAACACTCGGCTATATCCCTGAATTCTTTTGCCTAAAATCAAAGTTTGAGTTTCTGATACCGAATTGTATTCAGGAGTGTGAATCAATAAATCTGATATTACTTTTCCTCCTGGGTCAAAGATCACACACTGTCTATTTATTCTAGTGATTAAAACAGCAATTTTCCAAACCATTCTAAACATAAACACTGTTTTATAAGTACCCGTAGGGGGTTGGGAAATCAAGCCCACCTGTGGAAGTGAAAAATCCACGAGGTAAGAAAAGAGGAGTTCCAACTCTCCAAAGATGATCCTAGCAGTTTTACAAGTAAAAAACTCCACTCTCTCTAACTGCAAGGTCTCATCCCTGTAAAGTTTCTTAGAAATTAACTGAACTGTATTTTTAAATTTTTTCTGATTATAGTCAATACCCCACAATTCCTTTTTGCCTTGGGCCATAAAGCCTACTCCTGTCCTTTGAAATGAAGACACAGGAGTTTTAAATGGATTAATGGGCAGTGCTGATGATATTATCACCCTTCCTTTTCCTCCTCCCCCTTCTCCCTTGGCCCATGAAGGTGAGGCAGAGGGAAGAGGAATTGGAAAATTCCCCAAAGGCTGATTTAAAATCCAACCCGAGCTTTGCACATAAAAAGAACTAAACTTCTTCTCAATGAAAGAGTAATCCATAGATTCCTTAAAACAACAATACACAAGGTAAACCAACAAAATGCTAAGAAGAATTTCTCCAACTGAAATCCATGTGGTTTGTTTATTTCCTTCCTTAGCTTCAGCCACTGGTTTGAACTCTTCATGTTCTATCTGTAGTAACCTAGCTTTTTCTTCTTTCTCTATCTCCATCTGTAGTTTAATCTGCAATTCCAGCAACTCTTGCTGAGGCACTAGGTTGTTCCCTCTCCGAGCTATATTTATTGGGTGTGGGGGTAGCCTTCTGGGAGCTTGATTACAAGCTTCCTGCTGTTCTTCAGTGGTGATCTCTGTTAAAAGATCTTCCATCTGGCTCTTTAACCTCTTTATATAAGCATTATGTTCAGCTGTGTCCTCGAGCCTGATCCCAGAGTTACCTGGGTCCATATTACTTCTCTGTCTTCCCTCCTAAGTGGCGTTTCTACCGGATCTTTCAGAATCTTAATTCTGAATATTATATATTTTCAAAACCTGATAATTCCTGATGCATCCACGTTGGGCACCATTTGTAACGTGCTCTCCCTGGCAGTTACAATTACTAGTCTGCTGTAGGCCCAGAGTACCTTTGACCACTGACCTTTGCAGTGTGAACTCTACCCGGCTCGCCTCCTCTGAGGCCTTCAAAGGTCTCTGGCCACAATCTCTTTAATCTATAGCTTAATAACCAGTAGAGCACTCAAGAACAGCCACATGTAATCTTAAAAGCCTTTATTATACCTACTCACATAATGCCCTGACTGATGCCCTGAATTGTTGGTCCCGAGTGAACACCTGGTCAGAAGACCCACATGTTCATTACCAAAATCCTTACCTCTTTCTGCTACCCATCTTGGCTTGGCCACCCAGGCTAGGGAGCCAGGGTGAAGAGTGCCAGGTTAAAGAGCTTGTCTTGTGTTTTTAATAGGAATGGGTGGAAGTCAGAGAAAGACCTGAGTTCAAATATGGCTTCAGATACTTAACACTTCCCAGCTGTGTGACCCTGGGCAAGTCACTTAACCCCAACTGCCTGAGCAAAAAAAAAAAAAAAAAAAATGACTATTGGATTTATCAAATGCTTTTTCAGCATCTATTGAGATAATCATATAATTGTTAGTTTGGTTATTTTTATAGTCCCTCCTGACCATGACATTAGAGACAGCAGACATAGCTCCATTGTAGCAGCTGAAATGGACTGTCTTGGGTGATGTTCAATATAAACAGGCTGTAAATGGACAATGGGCTTGCTTGCTTCTCCCATGGCTACTCGCCATATGGTGGCCTGGGGAGAGGCTTTCCCCTATCCTTTCTATTTAAGGACTATGCTCTTAAATTAGTGGGTGAAAAACCAACATGCCCACTTGCCAATGTTATTGAGACAATGGTACAGGGCATAATTTTGTTTATGTGCACCTTTATTTGTGTTTTGAAACTTTATCTGTGATTTCTTTCAAAAGATGTATGCAAGTCCATTAGAATTGTGATAAAATAAAACTGTAATCTAGAAATGTGAAAAGTGCAATAGAATTGTGACAAGTGTCATGCATGTAAGTGCACTAGAATTGTGACAAACTATAATTGTGAACTAAAATTTTGACAATTTTACTAGAATTGTGAGAATTGCGCATCCTGTGACATCCTATCATGATGACATCCTATCTCATTGCCATTCTGCCTCTTTGGTATCTTCTTTCCTTGGGCATGACTTTACTGAGTGGGTTAAAAATCATGTTACCCGTGTTTTGGTTATGGCAACAGTTGAGCCTAGTTCTCACTGTCATAACTTTGCCTATTGGTCTGTTGCTTCCTGCCTCTTTGAGCATGATACTCAATGCTCCCGTTGATCAAGCAAACTATAGCTGAAAATAAAAGAGGTCAATGTATAGGAACAAATGAGAAGAACAATACAATGTTTTTAAATTCAAAGACCATGGGTACTTGGATAAAAACTTATTTTTTACCCAAATAAATACATAAAGATAAATATAAAGACAAATAAAATGTAGACATAAAGAATAAAATTGTAGGTGAATTAGAGGAACAATGAAGAAACTGTCTTTTTGAACATGGTTAAAGGAAGAGTATATGATTAAATAAAGAATAGAGTCAACAATAAAAGATGTATGGGAAAAATGTGTTCACCTTAAAAGAAGAATTTGTTTTTTTTCATGCAACCAATCAGTGCAGTCAAAATCAGAAAGAAAGCAGGAAAATGCGTTTAAAAATATGTATTAGTTTGTGGATTTTTTTCCCCCACAGTTCTTCTAACATCTATCATGTTCCTTTGGTTGTCAACTTTGCCATTAGAATAACTATGAAGTTGAATCTCAGAGCTGCTATAATGCACTTCTATAATAATTAGTAATTTGGAAAACAAACTTAGTGTAGTTATTGATAATTTAAATTGCTTTCTTTGACTACTTGTCATTGAGAAATGGCTCTTGTTCTTATACATTTAGATTACTTTTCTATCTTTATTAGATTAAAGACTTTTATTTGAGGGACTTCTGCCCACTAATATTTTTAAATGCATTTTCTGATTTTGACTGCACTGATTGGTTGCATGAAAAAAAAACAAATTCGGGGGCGGAGCCAAGATGGCGGAGAAGAAACACACGACTCTGTGAACTTCCTCACTCCCTCACAACCTATTAGATAAATCAGCCTCAGAAATAGCACTGGACTGATAGATACCACAAGGACTGGAAGCACGACTTACCAGCTGAAGAGAATCTGGAGTTTCAACAGAAAAGGTCAGTTCCCAGGGGAGGAAGAAGAGAGTCCAGCACAGATGGCTGGGTGCTAACATACTGCGCCGATTGCGCTGGGAAGGGCTCTGGGATCAGAGAAGCCACTGAGATAAAGGAATCTGGCACAGGCTGTTAGCTCTTCTCTGCTTATAATATAGCAGTTCAGAAAAGAAAGCTAAAAAACTTTTAAAATTCAGATAGATTAGATTTTCCAGGAGCCTGGGGATGTTCAGCAGACCTCGGCACCAGGGGGTGTGGCCTCAGCTCCCACCTGAGAATAGTTAAGAGATTGACAAGTGGGTGGATATAGCCCAAGGCAACACACACTGCCTAGCTTAGCTGGAGGGAGTGGAACCCAGCTCCAGAAGTCCCAGAGAAGCGGAACCTTTGAACTAGGGACCACGGTTTCTGGCAGACACTTCCAGTTTGAGCGCAGGGGCTTTTCACTTCACCTGCTGCAGACATCCACGCCCCACCAGGACGCATAGGCCAGGCTTTGTGCAGTCTTTACTGTTCAATCTCAACCTCAGGGAAGCCACTGAAACACAGCGCCCTCGGGGCACAGCAGTGCTAGTCACCTCGGAGGCACTTCCAGGGAGGGGGTGGGGAACTCTCTCCCAGAGCTCGATCTTAGCTCAGGCGCTAGAGCCGCTGTATCCATCCGGTCTGGGAGGAAGCTGGTAAAGAAGTAAATAAATAATTTCCTACCCCAGGGACAGAACCCAAAAGATTTTTAAAATATGAACAAAAAAGGAGAAAAACTATAGATTCCTTCTACACAGAGAAAGAGCGGGTATCCAACCCCGAGGAAGTTAACAGCAGAGAGACAGCAGATAACAACCTAAAGGGGAATGATTCCTGCCCCCCATCACATAACTCTCTCCTAGAAGACACTATTAAAAAGTTAAGAGAGCTTGAAGACTAATGGGGAAAGGAAAGGGAAGCTATGATAGAGAATAACAACGTCCTGAAATTGGAGTTGGAAAAAATAAAGAATTCACAGGAGATGCAGGGAAACAAAATTTGTGAATTAGAAAAGGTTAAAAAAACACAGGAAAGTAGGATTTCTGAATTGGAAAAGATAAAAAAAGTCTCAAGAAAATAGAATTTCTGAATTGGAAAAAGAAAATAATTCTCAAAAACAAATTAGGGAAATGGAAAAAAATTCAATAGAGCAAAATAATTCATTTAAAAACAAAATTGGGCATTTACAAAAAGAACTAAAAACTGTGAAAGAAGAAAATAACTCCTTAAAAGTCAGGATGGAACAAATAGAAATGAATGATTCACAGAGAACCCAAGAATCAGTCAAACAAAACAAAAAAAAAAAAATTAGAAGCTGGAGAACAACGTCAAATACTTACTGGGAAAATCTATAGACCTGGAAAATAGATCTAGGAGAGATAATTTGCGGATCATTGGACTTCCAGAAAACTATGACCAAAAAAAGAGACTAGATTCTATTTTACAGGAAATTATCAAAGAGAACTGTCCAGAGATAATAGAAACAGAAGGGAAAGTAGATGTGGAAAGAATTCATCGAACTCCTTCTGAAATAGACCCTAAAAAAAGAACACCACGGAATATTGTGGCTAAGCTGCAGAATTACCACACAAAGGATAAAATCCTGCAAGGAGCTAGAAAAAAACAATTTAAATACCAAGGTGCCACAATAAGGGTCACCCAAGATCAGGCTGCCTCCACATTAAAAGATAGAAGGGCCTGGAACCTGATATTCCGAAAGGCAAAAGATCAAGGACTGCAACCAAGAATGAACTACCCAGCTAAGTTTAACATCTTTTTCCATGGAAGAAGATGGTCATTCAATGAAACAGAGGAATTCTATATGTTTCTAAGAAAAAAACCAGACTTAAACAAAAAATTTGATCTACATCCACAAGACTGAAGAGAAACAGAAAAAGGTACACAGAACCCTTGAGAACTGTAACTCTGTTGTGGGTATATAAAAAGTACTCAAGGATAATTTGATTTTACTGATATAAAAGAAAAAAAGGGGGGTGTAGTAAAGGGAAGGAGGTCGTTTCAGAAAAAGAGGAAGGAATGATAAAAAGAGGGAAACTACATCCCAGGAAGAGGCATAGAAAATATACCATATCTGAGGGAATTTAGTGAGGGGGAGAATCATTGTGTGAATCTTACTCTCATCAGGAGAGGCTCAAAGAGTAAATAATTAACATATTTGTTTTTCAGAGAATTTTCTCTCACCTCATTAAAAGGGGGGAGAGGAAAAGGGAAAAGGAAAAGGAGAATAAGTGAAGGGACTTGGAGGGAGGGGGGAGGGATACTAAAAAAAAAGGGAGGGTTGCGCATCACAAGGGGGGTCTGTAAATTAAATATTGGGGAGGGGGATCAGGGGGGTCAAGGGAAAAAGCATAATCTGGGGATAATATGATGGCAGGAAATACAGAATTAGTAATTTTAACTGTAAATGTGAATGGGATGAATGATCCCATCAAACGGAGACGGATAGCAGATTGGATCAAAAATCAGAACCCTACAGTATGTTGTCTGCAGGAAACACACTTAAAGAAGGGAGATACATACAGAGTAAAGGTAAAAGGTTGGAACAGAGCCTATTATGCTTCAGGTAAAGCCAAAAAAGCAGGGGTAGCTATCATTATCTCAGATCAAGCAAAAGCAGAAGTAGCTCTCCTTAAAAAAGATAAGGAAGGAAACTATATCCTGCTGAAAGGTAGCATAAATAATGAAGCCATTTCAATACTAAACATATATGCACCAAGTGGTATAGCATCTAACTTTCTAAAGGAAAAGTTAAGAGAATTGCAAGAAGAAATAAACAGTAAAACTATAATAGTGGGAGATCTCAACCTTGCACTCTCAGATTTAGACAAATCAAACCACAAAACAAACAAGAAAGAAATTAAAAAAGTAAATAGAACATTAGAAAAACTAGGTATGATAGACCTTTGGAGAAAACTGAATGGCAACAGAAAGGAATATACTTTCTTCTCAGCAGTTCATGGATCCTATACAAAAATAGACCATATGTTAGGACATAAAGATCTCAAAATTAAATGTAGGAAGGCAGAAATAATAAATGCCTTCTTCTCAGATCACAATGCAATAAAAGCTACATTCAGTAAAAAGTTAGGGGTAAATAGACCAAAAAGTAATTGGAAACTGAACAATCTCATCTTAAAGAATGACTGGGTGAAAGAGCAAATTATAGAAACAATTAACAATTTCACCCAAGATAATGACAATGATGAGACATCATACCAAAATCTTTGGGATGCAGCTAAAGCAGTAATAAGGGGAAATTTTATATCTTTAGAGGCTTATTTGAAGAAAATAGAGAAAGAGAAGATTAACGAATTGGGCTTACAACTTAAAAGGCTAGAAAAAGACCAAATTATAAACCCTCAACCAAAAATTAAACTTGAAATACAAAAATTAAAAGGAGAAATCAATAATATTGAAAGTAAAAAAAACTATTGAATTAATAAATAAAACCAAGACTTGGTTTTATGAAAAAAGCCAATAAAATAGATAAACCTTTGGTAAATTTGATCAGAAAAAAGAAAGAGGACAATCAAATTGATAGTCTTACAAATGAAAAGGGGGATCTTTCCACCAATGAAGAGGAAATTAGAGAAATAATAAGGAGTTACTTTGCCCAACTTTATGCCAATAAATTTGATAACTTAAGTGAAATGGATGACTTCCTCCAAAAATATAGGCTCCCTAGATTAACAGAGGAGGAGATAAATTGCTTAAATAGTCCCATTTCAGAAAAAGAAATAGAACAAGCTATTAATCAACTCCCCAGGAAAAAAATCCCCAGGGCCAGATGGATTCACATGTGAATTCTACCAAACATTTAAAGAACAATTAGCCCCAATGTTATATAAATTATTTGAAAAAATAGGGGTTGAAGGAGTCCTACCAAACTCCTTTTATGACACAGACATGGTACTGATACCTAAACCAGGTAGATCGAAAACTGAGAAAGAAAATTATAGACCAATCTCCTTAATGAATATTGATGCTAAAATCTTAAATAAGATATTAGCAAAAAGACTTCAGAAAATCATCTCCAGGATAATACACTATGATCAAGTACGATTTATTCCAGGAATGCAGGGCTGGTTTAATATTAGGAAAACTATTAATATAATTGACCATATTAATAATCAAATTAATAAGAACCATATGATCATCTCAATAGATGCAGAAAAAGCATTTGACAAAATCCAACATCCATTCCTACTAAAAACTCTTGAGAATATAGGAATAAATGGACTATTCCTTAGAATAATCAGGAGCATATATTTAAGACCTTCAGTAAGCATAATATGCAATAAAAATAAACTACAACCTTTCCCAGTAAGATCAGGAGTGAAACAAGATTTCCCACTATCACCATTACTATTCAATATAGTACTAGAAACGCTAGCCTCAGCAATAAGAGACGAGAAAGAGATTCAAGGAATTAGAGTAGGAAATGAGGAAATCAAACTATCACTTTTTGCAGATGACATGATGGTATACTTAAAGAACCCCAAAGACTCTGCTAAAAAGCTACTAGAAATAATTCAAAATTTCAGCAAAGTGGCAGGATACAAAATAAATCCACATAAATCCTCAGCATTTTGATATATCACTAACAAAAAGCAACAGCAAGAGATACAAAGAGAAATTCCATTCCAAACAAATGTTGAGAGTATAAAGTATTTGGGAATCCATCTACCAAAGAAAAGTCAGGAATTATATGAGAAAAATTAGAAAACACTAGCCACAAAAATAAAGTCAGATTTAAATAATTGGAAAGACATTCAGTGCTCTTGGATAGGCTGAGTGAATATAATAAAGATGACAATACTCCCCAAACTAATATACTTATTTAGTGCTATACCAATCAGACTCCCAAGAAACTATTTCAATGACCTAGAAAAAATAACAACAAAATTCATATGGAAGAATAAAAGATCGAGAATTGCAAGGGATTTAATGAAAAAAAACTCAGAGGAAGATGGTCTAAGTGTACCTGATCTAAAGCTATATTATAAAGTAGCAGTCACCAAAACCATTTGGTATTGGCTACGAAATAGACCGGTAGATCAGTGGAACAGATTAGATACAAAGGACAAAAAAGGGTACATCTATAGCAACCTAATCTTTGACAAACCCAAAGATACCAACATTAGGGATAAAAATTCATTATTTGGGAAAAACTGTTGGGAAAACTGGAAATTAGTATAGCAGAAATTAGATATGGATCCACACTTAACACCATATACCAAGATAAGATCAAAATGGGTCCATGATTTAGGCATAAAGAGGGAGATAATAAATAGATTAGAGGAACAGAGGATAATCTACCTCTCAGACTTGTGGAGGAGGAAGGAATTTATGACCAGAGGAGAACTAGAGATCATTATTGATCACAAAATAGAAGATTTTGATTACATCAAACTAAAAAGTTTCTGTACAAATAATACTAATGCAAACAAGATTAGAAGGGAAGTAACAAATTGGGAAAATATTTTTAAAAACAAAGGTTCTGACAAAGGTCTCATTTCCAAAATATATAGAGAACTGACCCTAATTTATAAGAAACCGAACCATTCTCCAATTGATAAATGGTCAAAGGATATGAACAGACAATTCTCAGAGGAAGAAATTGAAACTATATCCACTCACATGAAAGAGTGTTCCAAATCACTACTGATCAGAGAAATGCAAATTAAGACAACTCTGAGATACCACTTCACACCTGTCAGATTGGCTAAGATGACAGGAACAAATAATGATGAATGTTGGAGGGGATGTGGGGAAACTGGGACACTAATACATTGTTGGTGGAGTTGCAAAAGAATCCAGCCATTCTGGAGAGCAATCTGGAATTATGCCCAAAAAGCTATCAAACTGTGCATACCCTTTGACCCAGCAGTGCTACTACTTGGCTTATATCCCAAAGAAATACTAAAGAGCGGAAAGAGACATATATGTGCCAAAATGTTCGTGGCAGCTCTTTTTGTTGTAGCTAGAAATTGGAAGTTGAATGGATGTCCATCAGTTGGAGAATGGTTGGGTAAATTAAGGTATATGAAGGTTATGGAATATTATTGCTCTGTAAGAAATGACCAGCAGGAGGAATACAGAGAGGCCTGGAGAGACTTACATCAACTGATGCTGAGTGAAATGAGTAGAACCAGAAGATCACTATACACTTCAACAACAATACTGTATGAGGTTGTATTCTGATGGAAGTGGAAATCTTCAACATAAAGAAGAGCCAACTCACTTCCAGTTGATCAATGATGGACAGAGGTAGCTACACCCAGAGAAGAAACACAGGGAAGTGAATGTAAATTGTTAGCACTAATATCTGTCTGCCCAGGTTACATGTACCTTCGGAATCTAATGCTTATTGTGTAACAAGAAAATGGTATTTACACACATGTATTTTATCTAGGTTATATTGTAACACATGTAAAATGTATGGGATTGCCTGTCATTGGGAGGAGGGAATAGAGGGAGGGGGGGGATAATTTGGAAGAATGAATACAAGGGATAATATTATATAAATATATATATATATATATAATAAAATTATTAATAAAAAAATTATTCTTTTACTAAAAAAAGAAAGAAAGAAAGAAAGAAAAACAAATTCTTCTTTTAAGGTGAACAAATTTTTCCCATACATCTTTTATTGTTGACTCTATTCTTTATTTAATCATATACTCTTCCTTTAACCATGTTCAAAAAGACAGTTTCTTCATTGTTCCTCTAATTCACCTACAATTTTATTCTTTATGTCCACATTTTATTTGTCTTTATATTTATCTTTATGTATTTATTTGGGTAAAAAATAAGTTTTTGTCCAAGTACCCATGGTCTTTGAATTTAAAAACATTGTATTGTTCTTCTCATTTGTTCCTATACCTTGACCTCTTTTATTTAAGTAATAAATTTCTTCTTAACTAGTACCAAATCATATTGTGCTTACTGATTTACAATACAGTGTATGATCTGCTATTGCTAGGCACTCTTCTTTCCCATAGTTTTTCAATATTTCCCTTGAGAATCTTGAAGTTTTTTTTATTCCAAAAGTTTTGTCACTAACAAAGAATAATAATTCTTTTATTATTTTATTGATATAAAATCAAATTAATAAAGTAATTTAAATAGAATTTACATTTTTATTATGTTATTATATTTATTATTATTGTCCATAAGTAATTAATATTTTTTGAATTATTTAGCTGATTTATTTTTATAAATGGAGTTTTTATAATATATAATAATATAATAAGAATAAAATATTTTTATAAATTGAATTTTGCACATATATTCATATGATTCTTAGGAGGTTGGTTCCCAATGTATATATTTATTCAATGTATATATTAAAATATTTTTTTGTATTCTATGATATTTTTAAAAGAAACTCCATTTATAATCTCTTCCTAATGATTGTTTTGTCATTAAAAAAATCATATTGATGTAGGCTTAGTGTTTGTTGTTTCCCTTATTCTGCTTATTTCAATTATTTCCTTCTCAGTGTTTATATTTTTTTTTAACAACACAGCAGTATTGTATTACATTTAACTCCATTGTTTTAGACATTCTCCAAATAATGGACATTTATTCCATAAAAAAGTATTAGTATAAATACTTTGATGGATGTGGAGCTTTACTTTTTAACACTGACCTTTGCATCAGTTTAATCACTTTATTTACATAATTTTAAATTACTTTCTGGAATAGTTGCATCTATTTACAGTTGTATCTATTATTTTTTGTTACTGAGCATTTCTGATATGTACTTTTTGTGAGGAGGATTCATAATACCAAACCTAGCACCATCAGTCTTGACAAGTGAGAATATTCATTACATTTATAAATACAAATCACTGTCACTTATATATAACACCATCAGTTTTGACAAGTGAGAATACCTGTAACAGATCTATATCTGTGTCTGTGTCTCTATCTTTGTTTTACAAAAAACAAAACAAAACATTAATTTCAGAGAACGTTACTTATCAATGGTTCACAGCTAATGAGTATTAGACTTGGCCATTGAACTGCCCTATATACTCTGCCATGGTACCCTCGTAACAGTTTCCTAATTCTAATATGGTAATACATTCATTTCATAACACTATATCTCATATTCATAAAGGATCGAAATGCCACTTCATTCGATTCTGAATGGAAAAAGTTGGGATGTTGAGACTGGAGAAGACTTAGAATAAAACACAATAGAATTCTTCAAGAATATGAAGGACTATTGTGGCACATGAGAAATTTGACTTTTTTTGGCCCCCAAAATCAGAAATAGAAGCAATGGGGGAGTGTTAATTGTAGGTAACATTCAATTACTTATGAGGAAATACATTTTAGAAATCAGAATTGTCACTAATTGCAATAAGTTGCTCAGAGTTTTAGTGGCTGCTCAATCACTAGAAATGTTGAATGATAGTTTCTTGAGAATAGTGTAGAAGGAATTCTTAGTCACATTTAAATTAGAATTAGGGAACCTTTGAGATTGTTTATAATCCAAATATAATTTAATTCTGATGATTTGAAACTGAGAGATGTTTCTAGAGATTAAGTATTGGATTTAGTTATAGATTGTATTTGGAAGATGCAAAAGGATAAGTCAAATATATCATCTTAATTTTATCCCATTATTTTTACTGAACAAGATATTTTATATAATAATTGCAATATATACATTTTTCCTTACTTTCTCTCACACAGCATGATATGCTTGTTGTATCTTCCAAGAGAATGTATTGATGATATAATATTTTATTTTTGTACTTATAGGCAAGATTTCTTGCCTCAAAATACTAGATGGTGAAAGGAATCATATAGGGTGTGGATAAGGAGGAAGTAATGTAATCTAAATTAAAATGTAATCTATTAAGGCAGCTAGATGGAACAATGTTTAGAGCATTGGCACTGGAATGAGGAAAACCTGCATTCAATTCCAGACTCAGAGACTAAACAGTTAATAGCTCTGTGACCCAAAGCAAGTCACTTAAACCTAGTTGCCTTGAAAAAAATATAAACTTATCAATAGAAAATTATTTTAAAGAATAAAACCAGCAATATAACTCAGAGATGCCAGAGCCCAAGCAGTAGCTACAACATTTATGTTTCTGACTGATTATAACAGAAAACCCTTGTATGTTAATGTCAAATTCACCATTTCTCATCTTTCTAGGTCTTTTATTTTTGTGGCTTATATTCCATTTATCGATTTTCAAAATGGGTCATTTTATAATGATAAAATGTATACTCTTCATCCTGAAAAGTGAAATCAGAGACTTTCTCTACCCTATATCAGCTTCTTCTGAAAAGTGTCATGTGTGGATTTTATGTTAGAGAAATGAAAAAGATAAAAATTCAAAACTGTCCAGGAAAGACCAATTACCTATTTTTGTTTCCACTCATGTCCTTAATCAAAAATATTACTTGGTTCATTTAGAGATATGAGCTTTTACACCCAGGGAAAGAACCCTAGGAGATGACTATGAACCACTACATAGAATTCCCAATCCCTCTATTTTTGTCCACCTGCATTTTTGATTTCTTTCACAGGCTAATTGTACACTATTTTAAAGTCTGATTCTTTTTTAGCAAAAACTGTTTGGACATGCATACATATATTGTATTTAACTTACACTTTAACATATTCAACATGTATTGGTCAATCTGCCATCTAGAGGAAGGGGTGGGGGGAGGGAGGGGAAAAGTTAGAACAAAAGATTTTGCAATTGACAATGCTGGAAATTACCTATGCATATATCTTGTAAATAAAAAGCTATAATAAAAAAAGAGAGAAAGATATGAGCTTTGAGCTAAGGTTGGAAGAAAAGGGGAAAGGGGTGGAGGGGAAGAAGAGTAGAGTCCAGTATGGCTTAGCAATCCAGTTTCACCCATCAAATTCTAGCATCCTCTTTCTTATTTGCTTGAATCCTCATGTTATCATTCCCCAACAACAGTCTGAATTAAGGGACCCTGTCTGTATGAAATTAGAAATCCAGCTATGCAAATCTCTTGAGTCTTGTGTGGACAGTTACATTTATTAAAACACCACCAGCTGTTCTACACTTTATATGTATAGACTTTCACTCTAGAAAATTTCATATGTATTTCTTTTAAGAAAGCAAATAAATTATTTAATTATACTTGAATCACATTTATCCATTTTCTTTCATTTGCAATAAAAGACTAGACTGTAGTTGAAACCAACTAAGTTATGTGTTGTGGTATGGGATGTTGAATTTCTTTTGAGAGAGTGAGAGACAGAGAGAGACAGACAGATACACAGACACAGAGGTAGGGGATTTAAAGTCAAGATGACTTGAAGTTTTGCTACCTCTAATTTAGTTTTCTTAATCTATAGAATAACCATTAGAGATTGTGACTTGAAGCAATATAATGCAGTAAACATAAGAATTGAGTTCATGTTTGACCTTAACAGACAGAATATTACTGAAAGGATATAGTGAGAGCAGAAGTTTAAAAATTCCCCCCAACTAGGGGTACACTAAACCTTATAAAACCTTCCAATTCTGAAAGTGCACTTATTTCCCTATCTTGGCTGTGGGATCAATGTGTCATTGCATAGACTTGTACTCACATTGTGAAACTATGTTGTCTTGGAATCATGAATGTTGACCTCTAGTATCTCTCCTGACTCTTTTTGATGCTCACAAAGTTTCATCTTACATTATTCTGTATCTGTCTATTTGTTGTTGCTGTTCTCTTGATTCAGGAATGTTTTACTATTTAGGACCTCATTTGGGGTACTCTTGGCAAAGATAGATAAAGAAGTATTTTGCCATTTATTTCTCCAAATCATTTTATTTATTTTTTTAAGCTTTTAATTTTTTTTTCTGAAATGGGACTATTTAAGCAATTTACTTACTCCTCTATTAATCTAAGAACCGTATATTTTTGGAAATAGTCATCCATTTCACTTAAGTTATCAAATTTATTGGCATAGAGTTGGGCAAAGTAACTCCTTATTATTGCTCTAATTTCCTCTTCATTGGTGGAAAGATACCCCTTTTCATTTTTAAGACTAACAATTTGATTTTCCTCTTTCCTTTTTCTGATCAGATTTATCAATGGTTTATCTATTTTATTGGCTTTTTCATAAAACCAACTCTTAGTTTTATTTATTAATTAAATATACATATATATGTATATATATATATATTACTTTCAATATTATTGATTTGTCCTTTTAATTTTAGAATTTCAAATTTAGTATTTGGTTGGGGGGTTTCATTTGGTCTTTTTCTAGCTTTTTAAATTGCAGGCCCAATTCATTGATCTTCTCTTTATTTTATTCTTTATTTGTTTATTTTATTTAAGATTCTAAAGATATAAAATTTCCCCTTATTACTACTTTAGCTGCATCCCAAAGATTTTGGTATGATGTCTCATCATTGTCATTATCTTGGGTGAAATTATTAATAGTTTCTATAATTTGCTGCTTCCCAATCATTCTTTGAGATGAGATTATTTAGTTTCCAATTACTTTTTGGTCTATTTACCCCCAACTTCTTGTTGAATGTAGATTTTATTGCATTGTGATCTGAGAAGAAAGCGTTTACTACTTCTGCCTTCCTGCATTTAATTTTGAGATTTTTATGTCCTAATATATGGTCAATTTTTGTATAAGTTCCCTAAACTGCTGAGAAGAAAGTATACTCCTTTCTATCACCATTCGGTTTTCTCCAAAGATCTATCATACCTAATTTTTCTAATGTTTTATTTACCTCCTTAATTTCTTTCTTATTTGTTTTGTGGTTTGATTTATCTAGTTCTGAGAGTGCAAGGTTGAGATCTCCCACTATTATAGTTTTGCTGTCTATTTCTTCTTGCAACTCTCTTAACTTCTCCTTTAGGAAGTTAGATGCTATACCACTTGGTACATATATGTTTAGTATTGATATGGCTTCATTGTCTATGCTACCCTTTAGCAGGGTATAGTTTCCTTCCTTATCTCTCTCTCTTTTTTTTTTTTGCATGAGTAATTTTTTTTTAATAACATTATCCCTGGTAATCATTTTTCCAATTATCCCCTCCCTCCCTCTACTCCCTCCCCTAGATGACAGGCAATCCCATATATTTTACATGTGTTACAATATAACCTAGATACAATATATGTGTGTAAATCCAATTTTCTTGTTGCACATTAAGTATTAGATTCCAAAGGTATAAGTAACCTAGGTAGATAGACAGTAGTGCTAACAATTTACATTCACTTCCCTGTGTTCCTTCTCTGGGTGTAGTTGTTTCTGTCCATCATTGATCAACTGGAAGTGAGTTGGATCTTCTTTATGTTGAAAATATCTACTTCCATCAGAATACCTCTTCATACAACATTGAAGTGTACAGAGATCTTCTGGTTCTATTCATTTCACTCAGCATCAGTTGATGTAAGTCTTTCCAAAACTCTCTATATTCATCCTGCAGGTCATTTCTTACAGAGCAGTAATATTCCATAACCTTCATATAGCATAATTTACCCAACCATTCTCCCCTTGATGGACATTCATCTTCCAGTTTCTAGCCACTATGAAAAGAGCTGCTACAAACATGTTGGCACATATAGGTCCCTTTCCCCTCTTTAGTATTTCTTTGGGATATAAGCCCAATAGCAGCAATTATGTATCAAAGGGTATGCACAGTATGATAACTTTTTGGGCATAGTTCCAAATTGCTCTCCAGAATGGTTGGATTCTTTCACAACTCCACCAACAATGTATTAGTGTCCTAGTTTTCCCACATCCCCTCCAACATTCATCATTATTTGTTCCTATCATCTTAACCAATCTGACATGTGTGTAGTGGTATCTCAGGGTTGTCTTAATTTGCATTTCTCTGAACAGTAGTGATTTGGAACACTCTTTCATATGAGTGGATATAATTTCAATTTCATCATCTGAGAACTGTCTGTTCATATCCCTTGACCATTTATCAATTGGAGAATGGTTTGATTTCTTATAAATTAGGGTCAATTCTTTATATATTTTGGAAATGAGACCTTTATCAGAACTTTTAACTTTAAAATATTTTCCCAATTTGTTACTTCCGTTCTAATCTTGTTTGCATTAGTATTATTTGTACAGAAACTTTTTAGTTGGATGTAATCAAAATCTTCTATTTTGTGATCTATAATGATCTCTAATCCTCCTCTGGTCATACATTCCTTCCTCTCCACAGGTCTGAGAGGTAGACTATTCTCTGTTCCTCTAATCTATTTATGATCTCATTCTTTATGTCTAAATCATGGACTCATTTTTGATCTTATCTTGGTATATGGTGTTAAGTGTGGATCCATATCTAATTTCTGCCATACTAATTTTAAGTTTTCCCAACAGTTTTTTTCAAATAACGAATTTTTATCCCTAATGTTGGTATCTTTGGGTTTGTCAAAGACTAGATTGCTATAGTTGTACCCTTTTTTTGTCCTTTGTACCTAATCTGTTCCACTGATCAACTGGTCTATTTTTAGCCAATACCAAATGTTTTTGGTGACTGCTGCTATGTAATATAGCTTTAGATCAGGTACACCTAGACCACCTTCCTCTGAGTTTTTTTTTTTTTTTTTCATTATTTCCCTTGCAATTCTCGATCTTTTATTCTTCCATATGAATTTTGTTGTTATTTTTTCTAGGTCATTGAAATAGTTTCTTGGGAGTCTGATTGGTATAGCCCTAAATAAATAGATTAGTTTGGGGAGTATTGTCATCTTTATTATATTCACTTGGCCCATCCAAGAGCACTGAATGTCTTTCCAATTATTTAAATCTGACTTTATTTTTGTGGCAACTGTTTCATAATTTTGCTCATATAATTCCTGACTTTTCTTTGATAGATGGATTCCCAAATATTTTATACTCTCAACATTTGTTTGGAATGGAATTTCTCTTTGTATTTCTTGCTGTTGCATTTAGGGTCAATTTCTCTTTTGCTTGATCTGAGATAAGGATGGCCACCCTTGCTTTTTTGACTTCACTTGAAGAATAATAGATTCTGCTCCAGCCTTTTACCTTTACTTGTCAATATCAACCTGTTTTAAAGGTATTTCCTGTAAGTAACATATTGTAGGGTTCTGACTTTTGATCAAGTCAGCTATCTGCCTCCTCTTAATAGGAGAGTTCATCCCATTCACATTCACAGTTAAAATCACTAATTCTGTATTTCCTGCCATCATATTATACTCAGATTATGCTTTTCCCCCCCTTTTCTCCTCTGAACCCCTTATCCAGTATTAAACTTATGGGCCCCAGTTGTGTCACGCATCCCTCCCTTTTTAGTATCCCTCCCCCTTCCTTTTAAATCTTCTCCCCTTTCTTGTTCCCTTTCCTTATTACTCTTTTCCTTTTCCCTTTTCCTCTTCCCCCTTTTAATGAGGTGAGAGATAATTCTCTGAAAACCAAATATGTCAATGATTAACTCTTTGAGCCTACTCTGATGGGAGTAAGATTCACACAATTTTCCTCCCCCTCTCTAAATTCCCTCAGATGTGGTAAATTTTCTTTGCCTCTTCCTGGGATGTAGTTTCCCTCTTTTTATCTCCCCTTTACCATTTTCTGATACTATCACCTTTCTCTTTCTACTTCCCCCTTTTTATGTTATATCAATAAAATCAAATTATACATGTGGACTTTCTGTATATCCACAGCAGAATTACAGTTCTCAAGAGTTCCTTTTACCTTTATATGCTTCTCTTGATTCTTGTGGTTTGAGATCAATTTTTTTATTTAGATCTGGTTTCTCCTTAGAAACAAATGGAATTCCTCTGTTTCATTGAATGTCCATCTTCTTCCATGGAAGAAAATGCTATACTTAGCTGGGTAGTTCATTCTTGGCTGCATTCCAAGTTCTTTGCCTTTCAGAATATCAGATTCGGGCCCTCTGATCCTTTAATGTGGAGGCAGCCAGGTCTTGAGTGACCCTTATTGTGACACCTCGATATTTGAATCATTTTTTCCTGGCTGATTGCAATATTTTTTCCTTAGTTTGATAGTTCTGTAGCTTAGCCACAATATTCTTTTGAGTTTCTTTTCTTTCTTTCTTTTTTTTTAAGGGTCTTTTTCAGAAGGTTTTTGATGAATTCTTTCAATGCCTATTTTCCCTTCTTTATCTATTATCTCTACACAGTTCTCTTTGGTGATTTCCTGTAAAATAGAATCTAAGCTCTTTTTTTCATCATAATTTTTGAGAAGTTGAATGATCCCAAGATTATCTCTCCTAGATCTATTTTCCAGGTCTATAGATTTTTTCCCAATAAATATTTGACGTTAGTCTCCAGCTTTTCATTCTTTTGATATTGTTTCACTGATTCTTGGTGTCTCAATGAATCATTCATTTCTATTTGTTCAGTCCTGATTTTCAAGGAGTTATTTTCTTCATTTACATTTTTTAGTTCTTTTTGTATATGATCAATTGAGTTTATAAATGAATTATTTTGCTCTGTGGAACTTTTTTCCCATTTCACTATTTTTTTTTTAGTGAATTATTTTCTTTTTCCAGTTCACAAATCCTACTTTCTTGAGAGTTCTTTATCTTTTCCAATTCAGAAATCCTACTTTCCTGTGGTTTTTTAACCTTTTCCAACTCACAAATTTTGTTTCCCTGCATTTCCTATGAATTCTTTATCTTTTCAAATTCAAATTTCAGGATGTTGTTACTCTCTAGCATAGCTTCTCTTTCCTTTGCCCATTTAACTTCTAACTCTCTTTTCAGGTCTTTAATAGTCTCTTTTAGGAGAGAGTTATATGATGGGGGCCAGGTAACATTCCCCTTCAAGATATTATCTGGAGACTGTCTGCTGTTAGCCTCCTTAGGGTAAGAGATCTGCTCTTTTTCTATGCAGAAGCTGTAAATCATTCTCTTCAATTTGTTACTCATTTTTTATAACTTGTGGGATCTGCTTTCTGATTAAGGGGTTCCCAGCTTCCTCTTTTCTGATGATTCAGAAAAAGAAATAGAACAAGCTATTAACCAACTCCCCAAGAAAAAGTCCCTAGGACCAGATGGATTTACATGTGAATTGTACCAAACATTTAAAGAACTATTAGCCCCAATGTTATATAAACTATTTGAAAAAATAGAAGATGAAGGAGTCCTCCCAAACTCCTTTTATGACACAGACATGGTAATAATACCAAAACCGGATAGGTTGAAAATGAAGATTGAAAACTATAGACCAATCTCCTTAATGAATATTGATTCTAAAATCTTAAATATTAGCAAAAAGACTTCAGAAAATCATCCCTAGTATAATACACTATGATCAAGTAGAATTTATACCAGGAATGCAGGGCTGGTTTAATATTAGGAAAACTATTAGTATAATTCACCATATTAATAATCAAATTAACAAAAAACATATGATCATATCAATAGATGCAGAAAAAGCATTTGATAAAATACAACATCCGTTCCTACTAAAAACCCTTGAGAGTATAGGATTAAATGGACTATTCTTTAAAATAGTCAGGAGCATATATTTAAAACCATAAGTAAGCATCATATGTAATGGAGATAAACAGGAACCTTTCCCAGTAAGATCAAAAGTGAAACAAAGTTATCCACTATCACCATTACTATTCAATATGTTATTAGAAATGCTAAATTCAGCAATAAGAGTCGAGAAAGAGATTAAAGGAATAAGAGTAGGTAATGAGGAAATCAAACTATCACTCTTTGCAGATGATATAATGGTATACTTAGAGAACCCCAGAGACTCTAATAAAAAATATTAGAAATAATTCACAACTTAAGGAAAGTTGCTGGAAACAAAATAAATCCACATAAATCCTCAGCATTTTTACACATCATCAACAAAATGCAACAGCAAGAGATACAAAGAGAAATTCCATTCAAAACAACTGTCTAGAGTATAAAATATTTAGGAATCCATCTACCAAAGAAAAGTCAGGAATTATATGAGCAAAACTACAAAACACTTACCACAAAAATAAAGTCAGATTTAAATAATTGGAAAGACATTAAGTGCTCTTGGTAGGCCGAGTGAATATAATCAAGATGGCAATACTCCCTAAACTAATCTATTTATTTAGTGCTATACCAATCAGACTCCCAAGAAACTATTTTAATGACCTGGAAAAAATAACAACAAAATTAATATGGAAGAACAAAAGGTCGAAAATTTCAAGGGAATTAATGAAAAAAAATCAGATGAAGGTGGTCTAGCTGTACCTGATCTAAAGCTATATTATAAAGCAGCAGTCACCAAAACCATTTGGTATTGTCTAAGAAATAGACTATTGATCAGTGGAACAGGTTAGGTTCACAGGAGAAAATAGAGTACAACTATAGCAATCTACTGTTTGACAAACCCAAAGATACCAACTTTTGGGATAAGAATTCATTATTTGAAAAAAAAAAAAACTATTGGGAAAACTGGAAATTAGTATGGCAGGAATTAGATATGGACCTACACTTAAGACCATATACCAAGATAAGATCAAGATGGGTCCATGCTTTAGGCATAAAGAATGAGATCATAAATAGATTAGAGGAACATAGGATAATTTACCTCTCAGACTTGTGGAGGAGAAAGGAATATATGACCAAAGGAGAACTAGAGATCATTATTGATCACAAAATAGAAGATTTTGATTACATCAAATTAAAAAAAACACTTTTGTATAAACAAAACTAATGCAAAAAAGATTAGAAGGGATGTAACAAATTGTGAAAATATTTTTATAGTTAAAGGTTCTGATAAAAGCCTCATTTCCAAAATATATAGAGTACTGACTCTGATTTATAAGACATCAAACCATTCTCCAATTGATAAATGGTCAAAGTATATGAACAGACAATTTTCAGATGATTAAATTGAAACTATTTCCACTCATATGAAAGACTGTTCCAAATCACTACTGATCAGAGAAATGAAAATTAAGACAACTCTGAGATACCACTACACTTCTGTCAGATTAGCTAAGATGACAGTAAAAAAAGTGATGAATATTAGAGGGGATGTGGGAAAACTGGGACACTAATACATTGCTGGTGGAGTTGTGAAAGAATCCAACCATTCTGGAGAGCAATCTGGAAGTATGACCAAAAAGTTATCAAACTGTGCATATCCTTTGATCCAGCAGTGCTACTGCTGGGCTTATATCCCAAAGAAATACTAAAGAATGGAAAGGGACCTGTATGTACCAAAATGTTTACGGCAGCTCTTTTTGTAGTGGCTAGAAACTGGAAAATGAATGGATGCCCATCAATTGGAGAATGGTTGGGTAACTTATGGTATATGAATGCTATGTAATATTATTGCTCTGTAAGAAATGACCAGCAGGATGAATGCAGAGAGGCTTGGAGAGACTTACATGAACTGATGCTGAGTAAAATGAGCAGAACCAGGAGACCACTATGCACTTCAACAACGATACTCTTTGAAGGTATATTCTGATTGAAGTGGATATCTTCAACATAAAGAAGATCTAATTCACTTCCAATTGATCAATAATTGACAGAAATAGCTACACCCAGAGAAGGAATACTGGGAATTGAGTGTAAACTGTTTGCATTATTGTCTTTCTACCCAGGTTACTTATACCTTCGGAATCCAATTCTTAGCGTGCAACGAGAAATTTGATTTTACACACATATATTGTATCTAGGTTATATTGTAACAAATTAAATATGTATAGGATTGCCTGTCATCTCTGGGAGGGAGTAGAGAGAGGGAGAGGAAAATTTGGAAAAATGAATACAAGGGATAATGCTGTAAAAAGCAATACCCATGCATATGTATTGTCAAAAATTTATAATTATAAAATTAATTTAAAAAAGAGAAAAAGCGTCAATAAATTAAACTTTGTGTAGAAAAAAAATTATTTTTGTATGATTTTTGGTTTCATATGTCCAAAAAGTTATCACACTGTGCATACCCTTTGACCCAGCAGTGTTTTTACTGTGCTTATATCCCAAAGAGAGCGAAAGGGATCCACATGTGCAAAAATATTTGTGGCATCCCTTGTTGTAGTGACAAGAAACTGGAAATTGAATGGATGCTCATCAATTGGAGATTGGCTGAATAAATTATGATATATGAATGTTATAGAATATTATTATTCCGTAAGAAATGACCAGCAGGATTTCAATGAAGCTTAGAGAAACTTACATGAACTTAGGCTAAATAAAATGAGCAGAACCAGGAGATCATTTTATACAGCAAAACTAGAATATATGATGATCAATTCTGATGGACGTGGCTCTCTTCCTCTTGAGAGGATTCAAACAAGTTCCACTTGTTCAGTGATGAAGAGAGCCATCTACATCCAGAGAGAGAATTGTGGGAACAGAGTGTCAAACACAAAATAGTTTGCCCTCATCCTACAAGGCTCTCTTTGAAGATTTCAGAAAAGTATCTTAAAGAAGTTAGAAGAAAAATGGAGAAAGGAATTGAGGTCTTTGCAAGAGTGTTTGAAAAAAGAACAACAGAAATTATCTGGAAAAACCTTCTTAAAATTGGTGTAATGAAATGGAAAAATCGCAGAACTCCTTACAAAATAAATTTGATACAATTAAAAAACAAATAATTCTTTATAAAATAGATTTGAAAAAGAAACCAATTCATGAAAAACAGAAGTGGTGAAATACAAAAATAAATCCAATGAACAAAGCACGTCATTTAAAAGTTCAACAGGCCAAATGCAAAAGGAGATAACAAAGCTAACTGAAGAAAATAATTTATTAAAAATTAGATTTGAAAAAATGGAAGTGAATGACTCAATAAAACATTAAGAATCAAATGAGATCAAAAAGGAAATTGCAAAATATCTCATTGAAAAAAACAACTGATCTTGAAAATAGATTTAGGACCAGGAGATTGTTGGATAAGTCAACAACAATACTATATGATGATCAATTCTGATGGATGTGGCCATTTTCAACAATGAGATGAACCAAATCAGTTCCAATGGAGCAGTAATGAACTGAACCAGCTATACCCAGTGAAACAACTCTGGGAGATGACTATGAACCATTACATAGAATTCCCAATCCCTCTATTTGTGTCCTCCTGCATTTCGGATTTCCTTCACAGGCTAATTGTACACTATTTCAAAGTCCAATTCCTTTTGTACAGCAAAACAACTGTTTGGACATGTATACATATATTGTGTTTGATTTATATTTTAATGTGTGTAGCATGTATTGGTCAGCCTGCCATCTGCGGAGGGGGGATGGGAAGGAGGGGAAAGATTGCAGCAGGGAGTTTAACAATTGTCAGTGTTATAAAATTACCCATGCATATATCTGGTAAATAAAAACTATTTTTAAAAATGTAAAATAAATAAATATATAAAAAATAAAAAAAAATAGATTTAGAAAAGACAAACTAAGGATTATTGGGCTTCCTGAAAACTATGATGAGAAAAAAGAGCCTAGACATCATCTTTCAAGAAATCATCAAGGAAAACTACCTTGATAGTCTAGAACTAGAGGGTAAAATAGCTATTGAAAGAATTCACCAATCACCCCCTGAAAGCTATGCCAAAATGAAAACTTCAAGGAATACCATAGCTAAATTTCAGACTTAGCAGTTAAAGGAGAAACTATTGCAAGCAGCCAGGGGGAAAAAAAAAAAAAAAACAATTCAAATATCAAAGAGCCACAATTAAGATTATCCAGGACTTTCCAGCTTCCACTTAAAACAACTGAAGGGCTTAGAACCTGACAAAGTAACTTGGATTACAACCAAGAATCAACTATACAGCAAAATTGAGCATTATATTTCAGGGAAGAAGGTGGACATTCAATGACACAGGTGACTTTCATTTATTTCTAATGAAAAGTCCAGAGTTGAATGTAAAATTTAATGTTCAAATACACAACTTAAGAGAAGCATAAAACGGTAAAAAGAAAAGACTACTGAGAATCTCTTTTATGGGTATACTTTGAGAATGCAGGTATAATTTGATTTTATTGTGATAATGTAAAAAAGAAACAAGAGGAAGAAAAGGGGATTGTATTGGAAGAAAAGGAAAATGGAGGTAAAATGAAATAAATTACTTTGGCAAAGAAGACCCATTGTAATTGAGGGAAAGTAGGGAGGGGATGAATATTGCATTAATTTTACTCTCATCAGATTTGACTCAACTATAAAACATTTAACATATTTAGTTTCACAGAGAAACTTTTCTCATCCTATAGAGAAGTAGATAAGGAAGGGGAAAGGAAAGGAGGGGATGAATAAAAGGGAAAACAGAAGTAGTAGTAGAGGAAAGGTATAAGAAAAGGGGAGGGGATGCAAAAGGGTAGGGATGCTTAAGGGAGGTTGTTGTCTAAAGCAAAATTCTGGAGATGAAGGAAAGGGGAAAATGAAAGAGAAAAGTATAAATTGGGGAAAATAAGATTGCAGGAAATAATCCTGCAATAGAAATAATCATTTTAACAGTAAATGTGAATGGGATAAATTCTGCCATAAAACCAGAGTGGATAGCAAACTGGATTAAAAGCCAGAATCCTACAAATGTATTATATACAAGAACACATTTAAAGTACATTCAGAGTAAAAGTAAGGGTGGAGGAGAATCTATTATGCTTCAGCTAAAAAAAAAACAAAAAAAAAAAAAAACACCCTAATTAAAAGAGACAAGGAAGGAAACTACATCCTGCTAAAAGGTACCATAGATGATGAAGTAATATAAATACTACACATATATGAATCACTAACAGTATAGAAGCCAAATTCCTAGATAAGAAGTTAAGAGAGGTGCCTAAAGAATCAGACAGCAAACCAATACTAGTGGGGGATCTCAACCTTGCTTTCTTGGAACTAGATAAATTGAACCACACAAAAAAGAAAGAAAATAATTTGGTCAAAAGAAATGTAGAAAAGTTAGGTAGGACAGACCTTTGGAGAAAATTCAATGGAGACAGAAAGAAATATACTTTTTTCTCAGCAGAATCTATAAACCTGACCATGCATTAGGACACACAAACGTCAAATCAAGTACAGAAAGTCAGAAATAGTGAATAAGTTGTTTTTTTTTTTTGTTTTGTTTTTGTTTTCAGATCATGATACAATAAAAATTACATGCAATAAAAGCTCAGGGTAAAATAGACCACGATTTACTTGTAAACTAATGATCTAATCTTTAAAAAGAGTGAGTGAAACAACAGGTCATACATACAATCAATAATTTCATCTAAGAGAAAGACAGTAATGAGACAACATATCAAAATTTATAAAAAAAAAATTATGGCATGCAGCCAAAGATATTCTGAGGGGAAAGTTTACATCTCTAGCTTGCTAATTACTTGCATAAAATAAAGAAAACAAGATCAATAAATTGGGCATTCAAATTAAAAAAAAAACAGCTAGAAAAAGAATAAATTAAAACCCCAAATAAATATCAAATTTGCAATTTTGAAAATAAAAGGAGACATTAATAAAATTGGAAGTAAAAACAACTGAATTAATAAACAAAGCAAGAGTTGATTTTTTGAAAAGTACCAACAAAATAGATAAACCTTTAGTTAATTTGATTAGAAAAAGGAAAGAAGAAAATCAAATTAAACATATCAAAGCTTTTTATTTACAAAGCATGTGCTTGAGTAATTTTTCCAACATTTACCCTTGAATAAATTTTTGTTGTAATCTCCTCCTTCCCCCCACCCCCTTCCCAAGCTGGAAGGTAGTCCATGAAACACATGTTAGAGCATATATATATATATATATATATATATATATATGTGTATATATACATATACACATATGTATATATATATATATATATATATATATACATATTTATACCATTATCTTGTTGCAAAAGAAAAATCAGAACAAGAAGGAAGAAAAAGAAAAACTAAGAAAAAAAAAATGCAAGCAAATTACAACAGAAAGAATGAAAATGCTATGTTGTGTTCCACACTTGGTTCCCATGGTTCTCCCTCTGGCTGTAGATGCACTTTCTTCATCACTGCACAATTGGAACTGGTCTGAATCATCTCAATGTTGAAGACAGACGCATCCATCAGAATTGATCGTCATATTGTTTTGTTGTTGCTGTATATAATGATCTCCTGATCCTGCTCATTTCACTTTGCATCAGTTCATGTAGGTCTTTCCAAGCCTCTCTGAAATCATCCTGCTGGTTGTTTCTTGCAGAACAATAGTATTCCATAGTATTCATAAACCATAATTTATTCAGCCATTCTCCAATTGATGGGCATCCACTCAGTTTCCACTTTCTTGCCACTACAAAGATGGCTACCACAAACATTTTTGCACAAGTGAGTCCTTTTCCCTCCTTTAAGATCTCTTTGGGATATAATCCCAGTAGAAATACTGATGGATCAATGGGTATGCACAGTTTGATAATTGTTTGAGCATAGTTTCAAATTGCTCTCCAGAATGGTTGAATTTGTTCACAATTCCACAAATAATGCTTCAATATCCCAATTTTCCCACATCCCCTCCAACGTTCAGCATTATCTTTTCCTGTCATTCTAGCCAATCTGACAAATGTGTAGTGGTATCTCAGAGTTATTTTACTTTGCATTTCTTTGATTAATACTGCTTTGGAGCACCTTTTATGTGGCTACAATTAGTTTCAATTTCTTCATATAAAAATTGTCTGTTCATATCCTTTGATCATTTATCAATTGGAGAATGGCTTGAACTATTATAAATTTGAGTCAATTCTCTATTGTAGAAATGAGGCTTTATCAGATCCTTTGGATGTAAAATATTTTCCCAGTTTATTGCTTCTCTTTTTTTATTATTATAACTTTTTATTGACAGAATATATGCCTGGGTAATTTTGTACAACATTATCCCTTGCACTTACAGTATCATTGTTGAAGTGTATAATGATCTCCTGGTTCTGCTCATTTCACTTAGCATCAGTTCATGTAAGTCTCTCCAAGCCTCTCTGTATTCATCCTGCTGATCATTTCTTACAAAACAATAATATTCCATAATATTCATATACCACAATTTACCCAACCATTCTCCAATTGATGGGCATCCATTCATTTTCCAGTTTCTATCCACTACAAAAAGGGCTGCCACAAACATTTTGGCACATGCAGGTCCCTTTCCCTTTAGTATTTCTTTGGGATATAAACCCATTAGTTGCACTGCTGGATAAAAAGGTATGCACAGTTTGATAACTTTTGGGGGAAAATTCCAGATTGCTCTCCAAAATGGTTGGATTTGTTCACAACTTCACCAACAATGCTTCAGTGTCCCAGTTTTCCCACATCCCTTCAAACATTCATCATTATTTTTTCCTGATATCTTAGCCAATCTGACAGGTGTGTAGTGGTATCTCAGAGTTGTCTTAATTTACATTTCTCTGATCAATAGTGATTTGTAGCACTCTTTCATATGAGTGGAAATACTTTAAATTTCATCATAATAAAGCAGCAGTCCCCACACCATTTGGTATTGGCTATTTGATCAATGGAATAGGTTAGGTTTACAGGAAAAAATAATCAATAACTTTAATAATCTAGTGTTTGACAAACCCAAAGACCCCACTTTGGGGATGAGCATCCTATTTGACAAAAACTGCTGGGAAAAGTGGAAATTAGTATGGCAGAATTTAGGCAATGACCCACACTTAACAATGTCCACCAAGATAAGGTCAAAATGGGTTTATGATCTAGGCATAAAGAATGAGATTACAAATAAATCAGAAGAACATAGGATAGTCTACCTCTCAGGCCTATAGAGGAGGAAGGAATTTGTGACCAAAGAGGATTTAGAGATCATTATTTATCACAAAATAGAAAATTTTGATTATATCAAACTAAAATCCTTTTGTACAAACAAAATGCAGACAATATTAGATAGGAAGCAATAAACTGGGAAAACAATTTTATAGTCAAATGTTCTGATAAAGGCCTCATTTCCAAAATATATACAGCATTGACTCTAATTTATAATAAAGCCATTCTCCAAATGATAAATAGTCAAAAGATATGAACAGACAATTTTTGGATGAAGAAATGGAAACTTTTGAGCCATATGAAAAGATGCTCCAAGTCATTATTAATCAGAGAAATGCAAATTAAGACAACTCTGATATACCACTACACACCTGTCAGTTTGGCTAGGATGACAGGAAAAGTTAATGTTGAATGTTGGAGGGGATGTGGGAAAACTGTGACACTGGTGCATTTTTGGTAGAATTGTGAATGTATCCACCCATTCTGGAGAGGAATTTGGAACTATGCTCAAAAAGTTATCAAGCTGTATATACCCTTTGATTCAGTAATGTTACTACTGGGTTATATCCCAAAGAGATCTTAAACAAAGGAAAAGAACCTGTGTGTGCAAAAACATTTGTGGCAGCCCTTTTTGCAGTAGTTAGAAACTGGAAATTGAATGGATGCCCATCAATTGAAGAATGGCTGAATAAGTTGTGGTATATGAATTTTGTGGAATATTATTTTTCTATAAGAATTGACCCACAGGAATATTTCAGAGAGACCTGGAGAGACTTATATGAACTGATGCTGAGTGAAATTAGCAAGACCATGAGATCATTATATACTTCAATAACAATACCATATGATAATCAATTCTGATGGACATGACTCTCTTCAACAATGAGATGGATCAAATCAGTTCCATTTGTTCAATAATGAAGAGAACTAGCTACACCCAGAGAAAGAACTAAGGGAAATATAGCATTTCCACTCTCTCTGTCTTTGTCAACTTGCATTTTTTATTTCCTTCACAGGTTATTTTTAACCTTATGTCTAAATCTGATTTTTTTTGTGCAGCAAAATAACTATAAATATGTATACATATATTGTATTTAGTATATACTTTAACATATTTAACATGTATGAGTCTTCCTGCCATGTAAGGGAGAGGGTATAGGGAAGGAGGGAAAAAGTTGAAAAAGAGAGGTTTGCAAGAGTCAATGCTGAAAAATTACCCATGCATATATCTTGTAAATAAAAAGGTATAATAAAAAAATTAAAAAAGAAAAAGGACAAATTAAAATCCTTCAATCAAATACCAACCTTGAAATTCTAAAAATAAAAGGAAAGGTCAATAAAATTGAAACTAAAAAACAAACAAACTATTGAATTAAAAATAGAACTAAGAGTTGATTTTATGAAAAAACAACAACAAAATAGATAAAGCTTTAGTTAATTTGATAGAAAAAGGAAAGAAGAAGATCAAATTGTTAGTCTCAAAAATGAAAAGGGAGAACTATCTACCAATGAAGAGGAAACTAGAGCAATTATCAGGAGTTGCTTTCCCAACTTTATGCCAATAAATTTGACAACCTAAGTGAAAAAAAAAGGAATACCTTAAAATATTGATTGTCCAGATTAAAATTAGAGGAAATAAATTATTGAAATATTCCAATTTTAGAAAAAGAAATAGAAGAAGCTTTAAATCAACTCCCTAAGAAAAAATTCCCAGGACCAAATGGATTTACATGTGAATTCTACCAAATATTTAAAGAAGAATTAATTCCAATATTATGTAAACTATTTTGAACACTAGGGAATGAAGGACTCCTACCAAATTCCTTTTATGAAGCAGATATAGTACAAATGCCTAAACCAGGTAGGAAGAAAACAAAGAAAGAAAATTATAGATCGATCTCCCTAATGAATATTGATGTAAAAGTCTTAATTAAAATATTAGCAAAGAGTTTACAGATAATCATCCCCAGGATAATATACCATGACCAAGTAGGATTTATACCAGGAATATAGGACTGGTTCAACATTAGTAAAATTATTAGCATAAATGACTGTCTATAACGATATTAACAAAAACTATATGATTATCTCTATTTTTTTTTTTTTTACTTTTCAGAATTTATAAATTTATTTGGTTCTTAGAAATGCATTATTTTGGCAATTTTAAGTTACTGGGCTTCTTTACTGAATTTAATTTAGTATTACCCAGCAATTACTTGTAGATTACAATGCCCTTTCCTATTTCATTTCATTATTTTTTTTTCACATTTGAAAATGATAGCCTGCTTTTATTTTTATTTTTTTTTATTCATTTTTCCAAATTATGCCCTCCCTCCCTCCCTCCACTCCCTCCCCCCGATGGCAGGTAATCCCATACATTTTACATGTGTTACAATATAACCTAGATACAATATATGTGTGTAAATACCATTTTCTTGTTGCACATTAATTATTAGCTTCCGAAGGTATAAGTAACCTGGGTAGATAGACAGTAGTGCTAACAATTTACATTTGCTTCCCAGTGTTCTTTCTCTGGGTGTAGTTATTTCTGTCCATCATTGATCAACTGGAAGTGAGTTGGATCTTCTTTATGTTGAAGATTTCCACTTCCATCAGAATACATCCTCATACAGTATTGTTGTTGAAGTGTATAGTGATCTTCTGGTTCTGCTCATTTCACTCAGCAACAGTTGATTTAAGTCTCTCCAAGCCTCTCTGTATTCCTCCTGCTGGTCATTTCTTACAGAGCAATAATATTCCATAAACTTCATATACAACAATTTACCCAACCATTCTCCAATTGATGGACATCCATTCAACTTCCAGTTTCTAGCTACAACAAAAAGAGCTGCCACAAACATTTTGGCACATACAGGTCCCTTTCCACTCTTTAGTATTTCTTTGGGATATAATCCCAATAACAGCAATGCTGGGTCAAAGGGAATGCACAGTTTGACAACTTTTTGGGCATAGTTCCAAATTGCTCTCCAGAATGGCTGGATTCTTTCACAACTCCACCAACAATGTATCAGTGTCCCAGTTTTCCCACATCCCCTCCAACATTCATCATTATTTGTTCCTGTCATTTTAGCCAATCTGACAGGTGTGTAGTGGTATCTCAGAGTTGTCTTAATTTGCATTTCTCTGATCAGTAGTGATTTGGAACACTCTTTCATATGAGTGGAAATAGTTTCAATTTCATCATCTGAGAACTGTGTGTTCATATCCCTTGACCATTTATCAATTGGAGAATGGTTTGGTTTCCTATAAATTAGGGTCAGTTCTCTATATATTTTGGAAATGAGACCCTTGTCAGAACCTTTACTTTTAAAAATATTTTCCCAATTTGTTACTTCCCTTCTAATCTTGTTTGCATTAGTATTGTTTGTACAGAAACTTTTTAGTTTGATGTAATCAAAATCTTCTATTTTGTGATCAATAATGATCTCTAATTCTCCTCTGGTCATAAAGTCCTTCCTCCTCCACAGGTCTGAGAGGTAGACTATTCTCTGTTCCTCTAATCTATTTATGATCTCATTCTTTATGCCTAAATCATGGACCCATTTTGATCTTATCTTGGTATATGGTGTTAAGTGTGGATCCATATCTAATTTCTGCCATACTAATTTCCAGTTTTCCCAACAGTTTCTTCCAAATAATGAATTTTTGTCCCTAATGTTGGTATCTTTGGGTTTGTCAAAGATTAGATTGCTATAGATGTACCCTTTTTTGTCCTTTGTATCTAATCTGTTCCACTGATCTACCGTTCTATTTCTTAGCCAGTACCAAATGATTTTGGTGACTGCTGCTATATAATATAGCTTTAGATCAGGTACACTTAGACTACCTTCCTCTGAATTTTTGTGGTTTTTTTTTTTTTTTTTCATTAGTTCCCTTGCAATTCTCGACTTTTTATTCTTCCATATGAATTTTGTTGTTATTTTTTCTAGGTCATTGAAATAGTTTCTTGGGAGTCTGATTGGTATAGCACTAAATAAGTATATTAGTTTGGGGAGTAATGTCATCTTTATTATATTCGCTCGGCCTATCCAAGAGCACTAAATGTCTTTCCAATTATTTAAATCTGACTTTATTTTTGTGGCAAGTGTTTTGTAATTTTTCTCATATAATTCCTGACTTTTCTTTGGTAGATGGATTCCCAAATACTTTATACTCTCAACATTTGTTTGGAATGGAATTTCTCTTTGTATCTCTTGCTGTTGCATTTTGTTGGTGATATATAAGAATGCTGAGGATTTATGTGGATTTATTTTGTATCCTGCCACTTTGCTAAAAGTCTGAATTATTTCTAATAGCTTTTTAGCACAGTCTTTGGGGTTCTCTAAGTATACCATCATGTCATCTGCAAAAAGTGATAGCTTGATTTCCTCATTTCCTACTCTAATTCCTTGAATCTCTTTCTCGGCTCTTATTGCTGAGGCTAGCGTTTCTAGTACTATATTGAATAGTAATGGTGATAGTGGGCAACCTTGTTTCACTCCTGATCTTACTGGGAAAGGTTGCAGTTTATTTCTATTGCATATTATGCTTACTGAAGGTCTTAAATATATGCTCCTGATTATTTTAAGGAATAATCCATTTATTCCTATACTCTCAAGCGTTTTTAGTAGGAATGGATGTTGGATTTTTTTGATGCTTTTTCTGCATCTATTGAGATGATCCTATGGTTTTTATTAATTTGATTATTAATATGGTCAATTATACTAATAGTTTTCCTAATATTAAACCAGCCCTGCATTCCTGGTATGAATCCTACTTGATCATAGTGTATTATCCTGGGGATAATTTTCTGAAGTCTTTTTGCTAATATCTTATTTGAGATTTTAGCATCAATATTCATTAAGGAAATTGGTCTATAGTTTTCTTTCTCAGTTTTCGATCGACCTGGTTTAGGTATCAGTACCATGTCTGTGTCATAAAAGGAGTTTGGTAGGACTCCTTCATTCCCTATTTTTTCAAATAGTTTATATAGCATTGGGGCTAATTGTTCTTTAAATGTTTGGTAGAATTCACATGTAAATCCATCTGGTCCAGGGGATTTTTTCCTGGGGAGTTGATTAATAGCTTGTTCTATTTCTTTTTCTGAAATGGGACTATTTAAGCAATTTATCTCCTCCTCTGTTTATCTAGGAATCCTATATTTTTGGAGGAAGTCATCCATTTCATTTAAGTTATCAAATTTATTGGCATAAAGTTGGGCAAAGTAACTCCTTATTATTTCTCTAATTTCCTCTTCATTGGTGGAAAGATCCCCCTTTTCATTTGTAAGAATAACAATTTGATTTTCCTCTTTCTTTTTTCTGATCAGATTTACCAAAGGTTTATCTATTTTATTGGCTTTTTCATAAAACCAACTCTTGGTTTTATTTATTAATTCAATAGTTTTTTTACTTTCAATATTATTGATTTCTCCTTTTAATTTTTGTATTTCAAGTTTAATTTTTGGTTGGGGGTTTTTAATTTGGTCTTTTTCTAGCCTTTTAAGTTGCAAGCCCAATTCGTTAATCTTTTCTTTCTCTATTTTCTTCTAATAAGCCTCTAAAGATATAAAATTTCCCCTTATTACTGCTTTAGCTGCATCCCACAGATTTTGGTATGATGTCTCATCATTGTCATTATCTTGGGTGAAATTATTAATTGTTTCTATAATTTGCTCTTTCACCCAGTCATTCTTTAAGATGAGATTATTCATTTTCCAATTACTTTTTGGTCTATTTATCCCTAACTTTTTTACTGAATGTAGCTTGTATTGCATTGTGGTCTGAGAAGAAGGCATTTATTATTTCTGCCTTCCTACATTTAATTTTGAGATCTTTATGTCCTAATATATGGTCAATTTTTGTATATGATCCATGAACTGCTGAGAAGAAAGTATTGAATATAGTTCTTTTCAACTATGAGATGATTCAGGCTAATTCCAATGGTCTTATCATGAAGAGAGCATCTGCACCCAGAGACAAGACTTTGGGAACTGATAGTATTTTCACTCTTCTTTTTGTTGTTGGACTTGCATTTTGTTTTCTCTATCATTTTTTTCCCTTTTTGATCTGATATTTGATCATCATGATATTTGTGGAAATATGCATAGAAGAATTGCACACATTTAATATATATTGGATTACTTGTCATGTAGGGGAGATGGCAGGGGGAAGGTAGGGCAATTTTTAGAACAAGATTTTGTAAAGGTAAGTGTTGAAAATTATCTATTTATGTAATTTGAACATAAAAACATTACTTGTTTTAATAGAGATAATAACATGTTTTTATAAAATAATAAGAAATCACTTGGGAAAAATAATTGGAGAAAGTCTGCCAAAATAATGTTATTAATTTTATTCTCCATTTTTTTTTGACCAAGTATGTGATTATGTTGAAATACTAGTGTGCTAGAAGAAATGATGAACAGAATGCTCTCAGAAAATCCTGGAAAGATTTCCTCATATGAGTTGATACAAAATGAAATGTATGGAGTTCAATGTAATAGCAATATTGTAAGATGATCAGTTGTGAATGATATAATTATTCTCAGCAAAAAAAAAAAAAATGATTCAAGGCAATTCTGAAGGCCTTATGATGAAAAATGCTACCCATACCCAGAGAAAGAATTGATAGTATCTGAATGAAGATTGGTCTGCTTTTTTAATTAAAAAAAAAAACATAAAATAAATAAAATAAAAAATGAATAGATTTTTTCATAAATTTTTAGAGTTGTCTTGGATCACTGTTTTGTTGAGAATAGCTAAATTATTTATAACTGATCATCTTATAGTATTGCTATCACTTTGTACTCAGTACCTTTCACTTTGCATCAGTTCATGTCAGTCTTTCCAGGTTTTTCAGAGATCATCCTGATCATCATTTCTTATATCAATTAGTATTCCATCACAAATAATTTGCTCAGCTATTCCCTAATTGATGGACATCTTAATAATTTCTGTCACTTGAAAACAACTGCTATAAATATTTCTGTAAATATAGGCCCTTTTTCCTTTTGAAAAATATCCTTTTGCATATAGATCTAGAAGTTTCACTGCTAGTTCAAAGGATATACAAGGTTTTTAACCCTTTTATCATAGTTTCAAAGTGTTCTAAAGAATAGTTCAATCAATTCACAACTCCACTATCTTAATGCACCAAAATAATTGAGTTTGAATTTCTGGTTGAGGCTCAGGGCCCTTATTATCCATGCAAACTAAGTAACATGTGACCTTGAACAACACCATGGTAAGTCACTGAGACTCCTTGTTTCCTCTTCTATAAAATGATAGCAATGGCCTGTGACACAAATGTTTGTTATGGCTGTAACATCCTATGGTTTTATTATTTGGAGCAATCCCTGGCTCTTAGAAGCTTTTTCTGAAAATTAAACTTAATAATAAACCTTTGCTTGTCACTCTCTTCTCAGCAACTGACCTTGCTTTTCCTAGGATGGCTTTTTAATGCACTGTTATCTCTGACCCAACTGAGAAAGGAATCTAATAAGAATCCTGTTTAGTGTAAGAACAAACACCCTACCTCATCTTTAACTACCTTTTACCTTCACCATGTTGATTTCCATAGCAAATCATTATCACAAAGGAGAAGGGGGTAGAACTCTAGTATTTTACCTGTTTAAAGGTGAACATCAAAAACTTTTCCTTAACTTTAAAAGAAGGACAAATTTGCTTTGTCTTGTTTTGATGTACATATAGACAATGATGTAATCAGAACCAGAAACCAGTGCAACAGCTTAATAGATCTGGTAACCATAATGACTTATAGCCCTTCCTGCTTCCTACTGAAAATAGATATCATCAAGATTATGGAAAAATGCAAAGGATGCGGTATCTTTTTACTTCCCTTTATCCAAAAGAAATGTATTTTTGTTTTTATTTTATTTTATTTTATTTTTTTAGGTGAAAGAAATTGATTAGTCAGTGATTAGTCAGTAGCTACCATGATAACTCTTCTTATGGTCCCTATATCATGGGACTTGAAGTTGAAAATGTCCAACTAATTTAAGTCTCTTATTTTATTTTGTTTTTCTTTAAAAGACTGTATTGATGTGTTATTTTTTTTTTCTTTGCACCAGTCTTTTCACAGTCACTTCTCCTGATTGAACCTGTCCTAGAACAATGAAAATTTATTATTTCCTATAGAGAACTTATATTACAAGATATATAATGCTTTTTCCTGGTAATCTGCTACCTCTCTAACATAAGAAATTAAGTATACTTCATTATGTTTTTCCTTGTCATCTTTTTGGTTTCTCTAATGAACAGAATTTAACTTCTTTTATCTTTTATTTCTACTGATATATCATTTTGTAGAATATTCTTTGGGTTATACTTATTTCATTTTGCATTCATTCATTCATTTTTTTTCCTGAATTGACCACAACCATAATTCCTTAGTATCTAATAGTATTTAGTTATATTTTTATTTAAAAAGTTAAGCAATTAGTTAGTATTCATTTTGTTTCCAGTTCTTTGTCACTATGGATAGTATTACTATGGATATTTTGTTATCTATTTGATATTTATTTCTCTTTGACTTCTTTAATTAAATGCAAGTAATGAAATGACTTGGTGAAAAATTATGGAGAGATAAGTCTTCCTGCCAAGATGGCGGCGTGGAGGCAGACAGCTGCTTGAGCTCCGCGCTTTCTCTCAAGACTTACTTCATGACAAGCCTCAGAGTTAATGCTTGACCAGAAAAGAAACCTACAAATAATCACCCACAGAAGACATCCTTGAAATTCACCAGAGAAGGTTTGTATTTGCTTGGGGGAGGGTCAAACAGACTGGGGGCAGACTGAGGGCAGGCAGCCAGAGTGAGACAGACAGCTCACACAGCTCAGACAGGAGGGGGGAGAGGTACGATCTCTGCCTTTTCGGTGAAAAGGCTTTTACCCCAGTGTGGATGTTCCGTCTTGGTAGCAAGCCAGGAGCAGCAGAGAGGGTGTAAACACCGGAGGTGAAGATTAAAACCCCGGAAAGCTAGCGTCTCTCAGAACCGGCCACCCCCAGCCCCCACCTGGACTGACTCAGTGCGTTCTCAGAGCCTCAGAGTGCAGACTCCGCATAGCCATCACTTTCTTGTTAGTGACTCTCTGCTGCCCTACCCCCAGTCTGTAGAGGAAGCCCATTGACACCATCCAGCCCCATCCCCCCCAAAACAGACCTATTGTTTTTCTTGTCAATTTGTTTTCTTTGATTCCGCTATTGTATAATTCTCAATTGAAATTAAAATTGTTGGGCCACTTTATACTTTTTCCAATAGAGCATGGTTGGGCTCTATTTGAAACCAACACTGACATTAATTTTTCCTATCATTGTCATGTTTGCAATAGATAATTGTATTTATGATATTTTAAAAGTTATTTATAAAACTTATTTCTATTATATCTGATATTTTACATTTATTTATGATAATCTTTATGTCTTAGAACACAATTGAGTTTTGTGAAGTTACAGTCATTGTTGATATATATTCTTCTTTAAAAATTCTTATCCATACTTACCATGTCAGTAAAATCTTATTTATTCAAAAATTTGTTCAGATCTCTATTTTCCTTATGCTTCTATATTTGTTGCATTTATCCTGTACTGACAGAGAGAAGTTAACATTATTTGCTAATTATTGTATAGCTCTGTTTTTGTTGTTGGTGGTGGTGGTGGTGGTGGTGGTGTTTTTTTTTTTTTTTTTTTTTTTTTGTAATTCACCTAATTTTTTGTTTTTTGTTTCTTTTTGTTTATTTATCTGTTTAGAAATCAGCTGTAATAATGTTTGGTTCATATACTATGATATTTTTATTTTATCCACTGTGTGGTGGGGTTTTAGTGCCTTTAGCAATAATTTGTTTTCTTTTATTTATATCTTAATTCCATTTTGTTGCTGTTTTAGTTAATAGTGATTGTAATTCTTTTTACTTATAAGGCCCTCTAAATTTGAACCTTCATAGATTTTACTCCCCCTTTTTCATTCTGAACATATCTATTTTTTCCTAAATGTTTTCTTTGTATGTAGTAAATTGTGGGGGTGTGTGTGTGTGTATTTTGCTTTTGCATATAACTTTTTTTTTCCTTTGGAAATTAATTCATATATATTTATTTTTATAAATTGCTATCATGTTTTTTTTTTTACTTTAAGTGCTTTATAAACACACACACATATATATATATATATACATACATACTTACATACATATATATGCTTTGTCTCTTCTTTTATCAGCGTTCAATTTATATTGTTTTACTTATTTTTAATTGAATAAATATTTTTTTCTTTTATTCCCTCTTCTTGAATCCTCCTTGTCCAAATCCCAAATCCTTGATTTTTATCTTATTGCCTCTAGGATGAAATATAAACTCTTCTGTTAAACATTTAAAGCTCTTTACAATGAAACCTCATTTCACTTTCCTATTTTTCTTACATAATATTTCCCTCCATGCATTCCACAGTTTAGCCATAGTGACCTAACTGCTAATGTTCATCCGTAGCACTCAATACTCAATCTTCCAACTTCCTTTTTGTTGTTGTTGTTGTTGTTGTTGTTGTTGTTGTTGTTGTGGCAATTGGGGATAAGTGACTTGCTCAGGGTTACACAGCTAGGAAGTGTTAAGTATCCGAGACCAGATTTGAACTCAGCTCCTCCTGACTTCAGGGTGGTGCTCTATCCACTGTGCCACCTAGTTGTCTCTGCACAACTTACTTTCAGGTGTACAACAAAATTTTTATATTAATTCAATTTTTCTTCTCACCCTTTCCCCAAGATGGCTGTTCTTAGACACAAATAAGTACACATGCATTCATTAACACACACATACACATATGTGCATATAAAATGGTTCTATATGTAGTTTCATTTATCAGTTCTTCAGAATGCAGAGTGTTTATTCATCACTAATACCTTAGGAGTTATGCTAAGTATAGGGGATACAAACACAAGGAAACCATATAATTACCCCCTTAAAAGAGCCTAAATACAAATAATTAAAAATGGAAATGGATGGGGGTAAGAGAAGATACTTTGTTTGTAATGTAATTTTAATATTATTGGGATGTGTTGTGGCAGGTATATGATCAGATAATATGAGCTTTTAAATTTATCTATCACATTCTAGGTCCCAGGATGTGGGAAGAAGTAATTGAAACACTATGGTTGCAAAAGATTAAGAAAGAAGAGACTAAAATGAAGCCAGTATGGTTTGGATACATGTTATTTTCCCAAATTAAAAATAAGCTCCTCAGGAAGAGAAACAAACAAACAAACAAAAACATAAAATCACAAAGCTATTTCACTTTTGTCTTTCTATCTCATTGCCTAGCACAATACCTGCCACAGAAACTTCCTAACCATTAAGCTACTTGCATGATTAACATTATTTTTTGTTTTCTTGTTGAATATTTTCCTTTCCACTATTTTATTTTTTTGGAAACACTGTTCCCTTTTATCTATTTTTCCATTTTAATAATTAATTTTCAGTACTCTTTCCCCATATGCATTGTCTTATTTTCCTTTATTTTTTACTCCTTATATCTTCTATAATCCTTTTGTGTCTTTCCAGAGATGGTAATTCTCCATGAAGGTAGTAAAGATATAGTAAGAAGCAATCCTCAAACCTAGCTCGAAGGGTCAGTACTAGTCTTCATTTGATTCTTAGTCATCTTTTGATATATTTTGTCTTCTGATGTCCCAAGAGGAGTGGTAAAGATGTATTAGTGAAAAGATTTGGCCCAAAGTAATACAAACAGGTAGTGGACACACTGAAATTTAAATTTGGTCTTTACATACCGACTTTGGTCCTATTTCCAGTGTGTCGTGCTAATTAATTAATTAGAAGAAGGAACTTGAGAGCAAGATAGATTAAGTGAATTGCCCAATGAGGAAACCAAATTATCACTCTTTGCCAATGATATGATGATATTCTTAGAGAACCCTAGAGAATCAACTAAAATACTACTAGAAACAATTCACAATGTTAGCAGAGTTGCATGATATAAAATAGATCCACAAAATCATCAGCATTTTTTTACACATTATCAACAAAGTCCAGAAGCAAGAAAAATTGCATTCAAAATAACTGTTGATGGTATAAAATATTTGGGAATCTATCTGTCAGGGAAAAGTCAGAAACTATATAAACACAACTACAAAACACTTTCCACCCAAAAATGTCAGATCTAATCAGTTGGAAACATATCAAGTGTTTGGTAGGCCAAGCAAATATAATAAAAATGACAATATTACCTAAATTAATCTACTTATTTAATGCCTTACCAATCAAACTCCCAAGAATTTTTTTACAGAGCTGGAAAATAATAACAAAGTATATCTGGAAGAACAAAAGGTCAAGAATTTCAAGTGAATGAATAAAAAAAATGTCAATGAAGGTAGTCTAGCTCTGCCAGACCTAAAACTATATTACAAAGCAACAATCATCAAAATTATTTGGTACTGGCCAAGAACTAGAGTAGTCAATCAGTGGATTAGTTAGTTTAACAGAAAAAAAATAGTGAATAAATACAGCAATCTAGTGTTTGAAAAACCTAAAAGACCCTAGCTTTTGGGAAAAGAACTCATTATTTTGCAAAAACTGCTGGGAAAATTGAAAACTAAATGGCAGAAAGTAGGCATTGACCAATACCTAATACCATATATAAAAATGAGGTCAAAATGGGTCCATAATTTAGACATGAGGAGTGCCAGTTTGACTCTCAGATCTATTTAGAACGATGGAATTTGTGATCAAAGAAGAACTGGAACTATTATTGAATACTAAATGGATAAGTTTGATTATATTAAATTAAAAAGTTTTTGTACAAATAAAACTAATACAAACGAGATTAGAAGGGAAGCAATAAAGTGGGAAAACATTTTTACATTTAAGAGTTGTGATAAAGACCTCATTTCTAAAATATGTAGAAAATTGACTCAAATTTATAAGAATTCAACTCATTTTCCTGTTGATAAATGGTCAAAGGAGATGAACAAAAGTTCAGATGAAGAAATTAAAACCATTTCTAGTTATATGAAAAGTCATAAATCAATATTTATCAGATAAATGAAAATTAAGATGATTCTGAGATACCACTTCGTACCTCTTAGATTGGCTAAAATATCAGTAAAAGATAATGATAAATGTTGGAGGGGATGTGGGAAAACCAGTACACTAATGCTTTGTTGGTGGAACTATGAACGGATCTCTAACTATCATGAAGAGCAATTTGGAACTATATTCAAAAAATTATCAAATTGTGCATACCCTTTGATCCAGTGGTATTTCTACTGATATTATATCCCAAAGAGATCTTAAAGGAGGGAAAAGAACCTACATATGCAAAAATGTTTGTGGCAGCCCTTTTCATAGTGGCAAGAAACTGGAAACTTGAGTGGATGTTCCTCGGTTGGAGAATGACTGAAAAAGTTTTGGTATATGAATGTTATGGAATATTATTATTCTATAAGAAACGATCAGCAGGATGATTTTAGAGAGGTCTGGAGAGACTTACATGAACTGATGGTAAGTGGAGGAGCAGAACAAGGAGCTCATTGTACACAGTAGCAGCAATATTATACTACAATCAATTCTGATGGACTTGACACTTCCAACAATGAAATGATTGAAGCCAGCTTCAATGATCTTGTGATGAAGAGAGCTATCTACACTCAGAGAGGGGATTGTGAGAATTGAATGTTGATCACAACATAATATTTTCACTATTTTTTTTTGTTGTGGTTTGCTTGCATTTTGTTTTCTTACTCATTTTCTTTTCTTATTGACCCAATTTTTCTAGTGCAGCAAGGTAATTGTATAACTTTGTTTACATATATTGGATTTAATATATATTTTAATATGTATAACTATATACAGAATTGCTTGCCATCCTGGAGAGGGGATGAAGAGGAGGAGGGGAAGATTTGGAATACAAAACTATGCAAGGTCAATGTTGAAAAATTAAACATGCATATATTTTGAAAATAAAAAAAAAAAAAACTTTAATAAAAAAGTGAATTTCCCAAGATCTCTCCTCATATGAGGGATTCAAATCCAAGTTTTCTGATTTCATATGTATGTACTTCCCTCTGCACAATGTAGCCTCCTTGACTGATTGCTAAAGTTATTTATGCTTGTCTTGAAGCATTTTCAGACTCACTAAAAATGATTGATTCACCACTCATGATCTGATACAGATAGAATTTAAATTCTGCCATATAACTTTTAATAAATGTAATACCCAGGGGCCCTAATGGGAAATGTATCAGCATCCATGTGATAATTGAAACTTCAATATTTAGAGAATCTAAAAAAGACATTCTTTAGCTAATATGGCTCTTATTAGAAAGATATAGTATGAATGCAAAAGGAATTAAATATGTTGCTATTGTACTCTCAAACTCTTGGCTAATAATCAAAGTTTGAATGATCATTTATATGTAATATTATCAAATATTTTAAATGTAGGGATAGATAGTCAGACTAGAGCACTTTTAAGATTCGTTTAAGATTCTGTGATACTACACTTCTCTGACTCTGATTATAAAATTTATTGTTTGACCAAGAATTTTATACCTTCTGAGAATTACATATGTTTGTCCTTCTATCTAAGAAGCTAAGGGAAAAAAAAAAAATCAGATAAGCAGAATTGTTAAATTCTAGGAAGCCATACTTGTATAGAAACATAAATTTCTCTTTTATAAATAGCTTTAATATTGAAATGAAACATAAAATTCCAGATGATGCTCACACACAGAGAAACAAACACATAAACAAACACATACCCCACTATAAAATTCACATCTTGTTTTTTATTCAGAAAGATCAACAATTCAACTACTTGCTCTAAATTTAGGGGGGGAAAGGATATGGAAGGGAGATTTTTCATGTAGTTTTGCATATATTTCAACACTTGAAAATATTCAGCATGATTATCACTGAAAAAATTAAGTTTGGATGAAATATTAGTGAGCATATTATGGAAGCAAAGGTAATAAAAGGATGACTCATCAAAAGTAACATTGTTTAACATTCGATTTGGCTTGAGAAAGCAAAGGGAGACTATATATCACACTAAAGGTAAAGTGACAACCAGGACATTGTCCTGTTAAATTTGTTGTCTCTTTTTGATTGATATTTACATTGTTAAAATGTGTATGCATGGATAATTATAGTTTAACTTGACATGAAAAGTTTGGTTTACAGTACAATGGATTTGCCTGAGTGGATATTAAATCTCAGGAGGAAATTGGAAAGCTACATTTATATTCTATTAATCTTTTTCATTTTCAACTAAATTGTGAATTTTTATTTTTAAGAATTAAGTGTCATTTAGCTTCCCAAGGCCAGAATATCTGTTGAAATTCCTACACAAAGTACATCCTCAATAAATGTTAATGGAATAAATGTGCAAATTGTCTTTGGCTGAACTCATGCTTTCTAAATCATACCTAAAACCCAATGAAAACCCCTGGATTACTTTGCTACCTGCCTTATCACTAATTTAACTTATATGTATCTATTTAATGATTGGCCACAAAGTGTGCTTTTTTGATCATATGCATGCTTGTGTGTCTCTCCCTATCCACTATCATAAAAAGGAAGGAAAAAAGTGCAAATTCATACAAGGAATTGTTTTCAATATCATATTCAAAACTATTGACCATTGAGAATATGTCTATGGTATTACATGCTATAATTCATCATATCTATTTGCAAGGTACCATAACATGAGAGCATATGTGGCACCGTTAGTCTCCTTTCTGCCTTCTATATATTTTTCTTTGTATCTTTTCTCTCTCTCTTCTTTTTTAAATCTATGGGCAAGTCTGTGTCACAGATCTTGAAAGCAGTGGGTTGATTGCACAGTTCTGAGCCAAGTGCAGCATGGGCAGACACTACAGAAACCCCAGTTACTGCCAATGACTTTGAATCAACCATCCAAGAATCTTGCAGTTCTAGGCCTGGGCGGCACTTCCATAGTATGCCAAATTATGTGGTGGTTTGGGCATGTGGATAACATGAAACATGGGATGACAGCAACAAGATTAGATTTCCTTATGAGAAAAATGGAAGAGAAAGGAAAAAATGGGGAGAATAAAAGGAATGGGGAGGAAGAAAGGAAAGAGAAGACAACATAAAAGAAGAGAGGTAAGAAAAGGGGAAGAGAAGAGATGGAATTTGAAGTTTTCTAATCAACTTTGAAAAATAAAAGTTTTGATTTTAAATAAAAATAACAATGTTATTTCACCTTCTGCTACTGAAGTCTGTTTCTTATTATTAACAGAAGCTTAACACGAGTCAAAGGCAGTTTTCTCTCTGCTTCTATGTTAACAATGATTCCTTTATTTGAAGCAGAAAAGTGGAATTTGGCAACTAAGCAGGCTACCCTGCATATGGGCATGAGTTCAGCCCCACATCAAAAATAATTTCTCCTCTCTGGCCATTGCTACACATTTCCAGTTTGGAAAGAACTCCCCAAATTGTGGAAAACCACAGGAGCCTTTGCAAGAGGTTCAAGCAAGACTTGGGGTCTTGGGTCGGACTTGGCTACAGTTCATCCTTTAAGCAAATTCAGGAACTTAGCCTAATGATTTGGCCAACTAGTTATATAGATGTTATACAGAAGTGCTAGAAGAACTGAAGATTCCAACTAAGACTTTTATAATAGTTGCTTAAACCCTCATAGGCAAACACCAGATTAGTAAAATGTCTATCTGTGGTCTTGAACTCTAAAACCATTATGACTAATATTGATGAATAGCCTTTCACAATGGATAATTTCCTGATCTCACCATTCTCTATTTAAAAAGGAGGTAGTAAAAATGAGTCTTCATTTCCTCTTTCCTTAGTAAACTATGAGTCTTGAGATAATAAAATTCTCTTTGAAGAAAGTTTTAAAAATTAGAAGATTTAATTGTTTTAATCTAAATTATCAAAATACCATTTCTAATTAGCCAAACTTGACCAAAAGTTTGCTAATGGACAATTTTAACAGTCTAGATTTACCTATGCTTTTTATCCTTTATAGCAATTGAAGAATCAAATTTTAGAATACAACACATTATTCAGAAGAAACCATGAAATCAAAATGAGATGGATTCTCAAAGATGATTTATTATAATTCCTTCTTTCATGCTGCCAATCTGAGACATATGTTTGTGTAGTGATATCTCACATGTCTTAATTTACATTTTTCTGATCAACAATGATTTGGAACACCTTTTCATATGGGTAGAAATAGTTTCAATTTCATCATCTCAAAATTGCCTCTTCATATCCTTTGACGATATATCAATTGGAGAATGGCTTGATTTCTTATAAATTTGAGTCAATTCTCTATATATTTTGGAAATGAGATTTTAGCCAATACCAAATGGTTTTGGGGACCCCTGCTTTCTAATATAGTTTTAGATTAGGTATAGCTAAGCTACCTTAATTTGATTTTTTTTTTCTTTAGTTCCCTTGAAATTCTTGATCTTTTGTTTTTCCAGCTGAATTTCGTTGTTATTTTTTCTAGGTCATTAAGATAGTTTTTTGGGGAGTCTGATTGGTATAACACTACATAAATAGATTAGTTTAGCTAACAATGTCATCTTTATTACATTTGCTTGACCTATCCAAGAGCACTTAATATTTTTCCAGTTGTTTAGATCTGACTTTATTTGTATGGAAAGTGTTTTACATTTTTGCTCATATAGTTTCTGACTTTCCCTTGGCAGATAGATTCCTAAATATTTTATATTGTTGACAGTTATTTTAAATGGAATTTCTCTTTGCATCTCTTGCTGTTGAATTTTGTTAGTGATGTATAAAAATGCTGAGGATTTATGTGGATTTATTTTGTATCCTGCAACTTTGCTAAAGTTGTGGATTATTTCTAATAGCTTTTTAGTAGAATCTCTGGGATTCTCTAAATATACCACCATATCATCTACAAAGAGTGATAATTTGGTTTCCTCATTACGTATCATAATTCCTTTAATCTCTTTTTCATCTCTTATTGCTGAAGCTAGCATTTCTAACACAATATTGAATAGTAATGATGAGAGTGGGCAATCTTGTTTTACTCCTGATTTTATTGGGACTGGTTCCAGTTTATCATCATTACATATGATGCTTACTGATGGTTTTAAATAGAGACTAATGATTATTTTAAGGAAGATCCAATTTATTCCTATACTCTCTAGTGTATTTTAATAGGAATGAGTGTTGGATTTTATCAAATGTTTTTTCTATATCTATTGAGATGATCATATGGATTTTGTTAATTTGGTTATTGATATAGTCAATTATGTTAATAGTTTTTCTAATATTGAACCAGCTCTGCATTCCTGGTATAAATCCTACATGGTCATGGTGTATTATCCTGAGGATGATTTTCTGTAATCTTTTTGCTAATATTTTATTTAATATTTTAGCATCAATATTTATTAGAGAGATTGGTCTATAATTTTCTTTCTCTGTTTTCAACTTACCTGATTCAAGTATCAGTACCATGTCTGTGTCATAAAGAGAATTTGGTAGGAATCCTTTGTTCCTTATTTTTTAATAGTTTATATAGCATTGGAGTTAATTGTTCTTTAAATGTTTGGTAGAATTCATATGTAAATCCATCTGGTCCTAGGGATTTTTTCTGAGGGAGTTGATTAATAGCTTGTTCAATTTTTTTTCTAAAATGGGACTATTTAATCAATTTGCTTCTTCCTCTGTTAATCTGAGTAAACTATATTTTAAAGGTATTCATCCATTTCATTTAAGTTATCAAATTTGTTGGCATAAAGTTGTGAAAGTAACTCCTAATTATTGTTCTAATTCCCTCGTTATTAGTGTCAAGTTCTCCCTTTTCCTTTTTAAGAATAGCAATTTGATTTTCCTCTTCTTTTTTCTAATCAAATTTACCTCCCCTATATTTGATTTTTTTTTCTGGCTGCTTGTAGTATTTTTTCCTTGATCTGATAGTTCTGGAATTTAGTCACAATATTTCTTGTAATTTTAATTTTGGGATCTCTTTCTGTAGGTGATCGATGCATTCTTTCAATCTCTATTTTCTCTTTTGATTCTATGACATCTGGGCAGTTATCTTTGATGATTTCCTGAAAAATAGTGCCTAGGCTCTTTTTTCATCATGTATTTCAGGGAGTCCAATAATCCTTAAATTGTCTCTCCTAGATCTATTTTCCATGTTGGTTGTTTTACCTATTAAGTAGTTTACATTTTTTCTATTTTTTTCATTTTTTTGGTTTTGCTTGATTGATTCTTCTTGTCTTATTGAGTCATTTGTTTCCATTTGTTCAATTCTGAATTTTAGTGTTATTTTCTTCATTTACTTTTTTCTCTACTTCTTTTTGTATTTGTCCAATTGCATTTTTGAATGAATTGTTTTGTTCTATGTTTTTTTTTTTTCCATTTCACAAATTATGTTTTTTAAGGAGTTATTTTTTCCCATTTCAGAAATTTTGTTTTTTATGAAATTATTTTCTTTTTCATTTCACAAATTCTGTTTTTCTTGGAGTTGTTTTCCTTTTCCAGTTTATCAATTCTATCTTTTAACGAGTTATATGCTTTTTCCATTTCATTACGTCTATTTTGTATTGCCTTTTCCAAATTCTCTTGCAAGGCTTTCATTTCATTTCCCCATCTTTCTCCTAGCTCTCTTTTAAGATCCTTTTTAAGTTCTTTTAGGAAAGACTTGTGTGATGGAGACCAAGTTAGTTTACTTTTTGGAGCTTCTTCTGGAAACAATCTGCCTCAGCATTTGAAATCTGTACTTCTCTTTCACTATAAAACCTATCAATTGTTAGAGTCTTCTTTACTTTTTTACTCATTTTTCAAAGTTAAGGTCTGCCTTTAGGACAGGAGAGGTTTTTCAAGTGACTGCAGCTGTGCTTGAGTCAGTGCTTGATTCACTCCTAGAGCTTGGTCTGCCACGTGGAGTCATCAGCAATTCCCCAGGACTCTGTCTTGTCTGCCCTGGTGTTTGTGTTCAGAGTCTGTTCAGCCACCCTTAGACTGCACTCCTCTGGGACTCTGAGCTGGTCTGCACTGATGTTTGTGTTCAGCTGCTCAGGTTTCACTGTTTTTCTCCCACTTCTGATTGAAACAGACTTTCTCTGGTCTACTTCCTCCTGCAAACTTTCTGCCATGCAGAGGTCGCACCACCACACTGAGACTGCTCTGCCCCAGTGCTCTGCTCTATCTGTGCTGGTGTTTGTGGTCAGCTATTTGTACTTTGCTGTCTCTCTCCTGTTTCTAATTGAAACAGATTTTTTTCTTGTCTGTTTGCTCCCATAAATTCTTTGCCCTGGGACTCTGTGCTATCTGTGCTGGCAGTTACATTAGTTGCCCTGGTTGCCTCCCTTTTTTTTTTTTTTTGCAATATTTGAAATTATCTTCTGCTGATAATTTGTTGCACTCCCAATATGCCAATATGTGTGGGTTCTGCTTATCCAGAGCTAATTCAGAGGCTTGATTTTGTACGGTAATTGTACAGTAATTGTAAGGGTTGTAAAGAAAGTCAAAGAGAGATGCCTGTCATCTCTTCTTGGCTCCACCCTTGCTTCACACTTTTGTTAGAAAATGCAGTATCTTCCCAGATAGTGTCATGAAATGGAGGTATGGGAGCATAGAAAAAGAAAACTTCAAAATCAACAATATAAAAAAAGTTTAACCATGTAAAGAGGTAAATGAAATAAATAACTGTTCTTGATATAATTTTTTTAGTATAACTTTTTATTGACAGAACATATGCCTGAGTAATTTTTTTTACAATGTTATCCCTTGCACTCACTTCTGTTTCAACTTTTCTCTTCCCTCCCTCTCCCCTCTTCCCTAGATGGCAAGCAGTCTTATACATGTTAAATATGTTATAATATATCCTAGATACAATATATTTGTGCAGAACTGCACAGTTCTCTTGTTGCACAGGGAGAATTGGATTCATTTTTTTTTCTTTTTTTTTTTTTTTACATTTTTTTTACAGTACATAAGCATAGGTAATTTTTTTTTACAACATTATCCCTTGTACTCCCTTCTGTTCCAAAATTTTTCCCCTCCTTCCTTCCCCCCTCCCCCCTAGATGACAGGCATTCCCATACATATTAAATATCTTATAGTATATCCTAGGTACAATATATATGTGCAGAACCGAATTTTGTTGTTGTTGTTGTTACAAAGGCAGAATCGTATTTGGAGAAAATTGGATTCAGAAGGTAAAAACAACCTGGGAAGAAAAACAGGAATGCAAACAGTTTACACTCATTTCCCATTGTTCCTTCTCTGGGTATAGCAGATTTTGTCCATCATTGATCAATTGGAACTGAATTAGATCTTCTCTTTGTTGTTGATATAAAATTTTGATAAAACTTTCAAACACTGTTGAAATATTCATTACAAAATGGTTGTCATTATCACTAGTGAAATAGGGATGAAGGAAGGAAAGAATGAATGGAGGAAGCAAGTAATGAAGAGAAATAGGGAAAGAAAGAATGTAGAAAGAAAAGAAAAAACAGCAGGAAAGAGGGAAGGAAAGAAAAATGGAAGAGAAGAAAGAAGAAAAGAGTACAGTAGCAATTCAGGTAATATGTGAAAAAAGAGATTATCATTGCCACTATTCCAAATTCAAAACACTCCACATTGCATATATTCTTTCATTTAGAAAACAAACAAAAAACAAAATCATAATCTTGAAGCAGGCACAATTAATTCTACAATTTTATACCATCTATTTTAAAACCCTGATATTATAAAAGGAAGGTAAACTTGGAGCATAATAATTTTAACTGTAATTATGAGTTTTTAGTTTTCTTTAGTATTTTGTTTTTCTCTAGTTACAGTAAAAGAAATGAGCATTTGTTTTTTAAAACATTGATTTCCAAATTCTCTCTCTTCCCCCTTCCCCAACCTGCACTTTGAGAAGACAAGCAATTTGATCTCATTTATACATGTGTAGTTTTTCAAAACATTTACATAATAGTCATGTTGTAAATCAAAACATAGGCCAGAAATAAAAGCTTCAAAAAATAAAATGTAAATTAAAAAAATATGCATCAATATGTATTCAGACACCATCAGATCTTTTTCTGGGGATGGATAACATATTTCAATTGTACTGGGTCATTGTATTACTGAGAATAGTTAAATTGAAAATAGCTGATCATCTTGCATTATTGCCATTATTTTGTATGCAGTATATTTCATTTTGCATAAGCTATGAAAGTCTTTCCGTATTTTTATGAGAACATCCTGACTACCAATTCTTATAGCACTATAGTATTTCCCCATAATCATATACCACAATTTGTTCAGCCATTCCCAAATTGATGGACATCCCTTAAATTTCCAATTCTGCACTCCCTAAAAAAAAGCTATTATAAGTATTTGTTCATGTATAAGTCCCTTTTCTTTTCCTTTTCCTTTTTTAAATCTCTTTTTGAATACAAACCTAGCAAAGGAATTGTACTGTTAAAGGGTATGTATGGTATACCTTTGAGCATAGTTTCAAATTTTTCTATAGAATGGTTGAATCAATTCACAACTTTGCCAGTAGTGCATTAATGTCTAATTTTTCTCACATCACCATTCATCATTTTGCTTTTTGCTTCTATTAGATATTCTAATAGGTATAATATAGTACCTAAGAATTGTTTTAAGTTGCATTTCTTCAATAGATAGTTGAGTTAGAACTTTTTTTTTTTTTTCATATAGCTGTAGATATCTTTGATTAATACATAGGAAAAATGTTTGTATCTTTTTTCATTTATCAATTGGGAAATGATTCTAATTTTTATAACGATAGCTTGGCTTTCAATATGTTTGCGAAATGAGGCCTTTATTGGAGAAACTTGCTTCAATTGTTTCAGTTAATTTTTCTCAGTGTATTCAACTTCATCTTATTCTCCCCAGACTATTTATTCTATTTTCTCTCTCTCTGTCCTGCCTCAAAAGTGTTTTGCTTCTGACTATCCCATTCTCTAATCTGCCTTCCAATCCATCACTATTCTCCTTCTTTGATCTCCTACCCTTCCTACTTTCCTGTATAGCAAGATAAATTTCTATACCAAATTAAGTGTGTATGTTATTTCCTCTGTGAGTCAATTCCTGTGATAATAAGGTTCACTCATTCCCCCTCAATTACCCATCTTCCCTCCACTGTAAAATCATTTACTTTCCTTTTTTGAGATAATTTACTCCATTCTACCTCTCTCTTTCTCTTTCTCCCATTACAATTCTCTCTTACCATTTAACTTTTAAAAATATTTTAGATATCGTCCTTTCATACTCAGTTTATACATGTGCCCTCTTCTGTATACATTCTTACTAATTGCCCTAACAATAAGAAACTTCTTATGAGTTACAAGCACCATCTTTACATAATAGTTTAACTTTACTAAATCTCTTATGATGTCCCTTTCTTCTTTATGTTTCTCTTGAGCCTTATTATCAAGAATATTTGAAATAACGTTGAAAGTAAAAAAGTAAAAAAAAAAAAAAAAACTATTAAATTAATAAATAAAACTAAGAGTTCGATTTATGAAAAAGCCAATAAAATAGATAAACCTTTGGTAAATCTGATCAGAAAAAGGAAAGAAAATCAAATTGTTAGTTGTTAGGTTCTTAATAAGTTCTAATGAGATAATGAGATATTAGGTTTTTACTAAGTGCTAAGTCAGTACTTAACAATTCTCTAGTTCTGGCCTTTCCTGGGAGTTTGACTTGTGAATTCCTGGTGAAGAGCTTGCATTCTTAGGAGGAGCAAGTTCATTGGTTGAAGTAATTTTTCCCAGAAGCTGCTGATCACTCTCTGGGAGGAGATCTGCTGTGTCAACTCAAATCTCTCAGACAGATTCTTCTTCCTGTAGAGAGCTGATGTCTCCAGACAGTTTCCTGCTAACTAGTTACACGACCCCCGAGTGGTAGGCGTCCCAACTACTTAGAGGGACAAGTGGCGTTCAGCCACCCGAGATTGAGCAATAACAGGTCTGTGATGCCCTTGAATGTCCAGGGCTGCACGTGAGCTACACTGACTGGCTCAGCATGTGCCTACCCTACGCCAGCAGGCGTGGGTAACCCGTTGAACCCCATTTGTGATAGGGATTGGGGATTGCAATTATTCCCCATGAACTAGGAATTTCCAGTAAGTGCGGGTCATAAGCTTGTGTTGATTAAGTCCTTGCCCTTTGTACACACTCCAGAGTGGGTCAAGCCCGGCTCAACTGGTGGCTAGGGGCTTGGCACCAGAAGCGAGAGTCCCTCGAGGCTATCTTCCACTGAATAGGAACCTGTGTAAGTGCAGGTAGGCCTTCAACAGTAGCCCTGCCTAAAAAGCCAAAGTGCTTATTTGTAATTCTATCTGCTGTAAAATGTCTCCTCCCCAAAGATTGATGAGGATTTTTTTCAACCACAAAAGGAGTAAAAACTCCTGTTTCACCTTCAAATATCCATCTCAAAGGCCTAGCACTAACTTCTGCAGCTATTGATCCTCCTACCCCAGACATGTAGGTGTCTGCCTTAATCTTTGGCCAGTGACTGGGCCAATTGGCATCTCTAATAACTGTACAATCTGCACCTGTGTCTACCAATCCTTCAAATGGTATTCCATTTATATAAATAGTAAGCATAGGTCAGTCAGCTGTCACAGCTGCTGTCCAATAGTTAGTCTTCAACATGAAAAGGGGGATCTTTCCACCAATGAAGAGGAAATTAGAGCAATAATAAGGAATTATTTTGCCCAACTTTATGCCAATAAATTTGATAACTTAAGTGAAATGGTGAAAGGTATGATTACCTACAAAAATACAGGCTTCTTAGATTAACAGAAAAGACGGTAAATTGCTTAAACAGTCCCATTTCAGAAAAAGAAATAGAACAAGCTATTAATCAACTCCCCAGCAAAAAATCCCCTGGACCAGATGGATTTACATGTGAATTCTACCAAACATTTAAAGAACAATTAGCTCCAATGTTATATAAACTATTTGAAAAAATAGGGGATGAAGGAGTCCTACCAAACTCCTTTTATGACACAGACATGGTACTGATACCTAAACCAGGTAGATTGAAAACTGAGAAAGAAAATTATAGACCAATTTCCTTGATGAATATTGATGCTAAAATCTTAAATAAGATATAAGCAAAAAGATTTCAGAAAATCATCCCCAGAATAATACACTATAATCAAGTAAAATTTACACCAGGAATGCAGGGCTGGTTTAATATTAGGAAAACTATTAGTGTAATTGACCATATTAATAATCAAATTAATAAAAACATATGATCATCTCAATAGATGCAGTAAAAAACATTTGATAAAATACAACATTCATTCCTACTAAAAACACTTGAGAGTACAGGAATAAATGGACTATTCCTTAAAATAGTCAGGAGCATATATTTAAGACCGTCAATAAGCATAATATATAATAGAGATAAACTGGAACCTTTCCCAGTAAGGTGAGGAGTAAAATAAGTTTACCCACTATCACCATTACTATTCAATATTGTATTAGAAATGCTAGCTTTGGCAATAAGAGTTGAGAGAGAGATTAAAGGAATTAGAGTAGAAAATGAGGAAATCAAACTATCATTCTGTATAGATGATATGATGGTATACTTAGAGAACCCCAGAGATTCTAATAAAAAGTAATTAGAAATAATTAACAACTTTAGCAAAGTTGTTGGATACAAAATAAATCCACATAAATCCTCAGCATTTTTTTACATCACAACCAAAATCCAACAGTAAGAGATAAAAATGGAAATTCCATTCAAAACAACTGTTGAGAGTATAAAATATTTGGGAATCCATCTACCAAAGCAAAGTCAGGAATTATATGAGCAAAATTATAAAACACTTGCCACAAAAATAAAGTCAAATTTAAATAACTGAAAAGACATTAAATGCTCTTGGATAGGCCTAGAGAATATAAACAAGATGACAAAACTCCCCAAACTAATCTATTTATTTAGTGCTATATCAATCAGACTCCCAAGAAACTATTTTAAGGACCTAGAAAAAATAACAACAAAATTCATATGGAAGAACAAAAGATCGAGAATTTCAAGGGAATTAATGGAAAAAAAAATCAGATGAAGGTGGTATAGCTGTACCTGATCTAAAGCTATATTATAAAGCAGCAGTCACCAAAACCATTTGGTATTGGCTAAGAAATAGACTAATTGATAAGTGGAACAGATTAGGTACACAGGATAAAATAGGGTACAACTATAGCAATCTAGTGTTTGACAAACCCAAAGATACCAACTTTTGGGATAGGAATTCATTATTTGAAAAAAACTGTTGGGAAAACTGGAAATTAGTATGGCAGAAATTAGATATGGACCCACACTTAACACCATATACCAAGATAAGATCAAAATGGGTTCATGATTTAGGCATAAAGAATGAGATCATAAATAGATTAGAGGAACAGAGAATAGTCTACCTCTCAGACTTGAAGGAATTTATGACCAAAGGAGAGCTAGAGATCATTATTGATCACAAAATAGAAGATTTTGATTACATCAAATTAAAAAGCTTTTGTACAAACAAAACTAATGCAAATAAGATTAGAAGGGAAGTAGCAAATTGGGAAAGTATTTTTATAGTTAAATATTCTGATAAAGGCCTCATTTCCAAAATACTTAGAGAACTGACTCTAATTTATAAGAAATCAAACCATTCCCCTATTGATAAATGGTCAAAAGATATGAACAATTTTCAGATGATGACATTGAAACTATATCCACTCATATGACAGAGTGTTTTAAATTACTACTGATCAGAGAAATGCAAATTAAGACAACTCTGAGATACCACTACACACCTGTCACATTGGCTAAGATGACAGGAAAAGGTAATGATGAATGTTGGAGGGGATGTGGGAAAACTGGGACACTGAAGCATTTTTGGTGAAGTTGTGAAATAATCCAGCCATTCTGAGAGTAATTTGGAACTATGCCCAAAAATTTATCAAATTGTGCATGCCCTTTGATCCAGCAGTGCTTCTACTGGGCTTTTATATCCAAAAGAAATACTAAAGAAGGAGAGGGACCTGTATATGTCAAAATGCTTGCGGCAGCTCTTTTTGTAGTGGCTAGAAACTGGAAAATGAATGGATGCCCATCAATTGGAGAATGGTTGGGTAAATTATGGTATATGAATGTTATGGAATATTATTGCTCTGTAAGAAATGATCAGCAGGATGAATACAGAGAGGCTTGGAGAGACTTACATGATCTGATGCTGAGTGAAAAGAGCAGAATCAGGAGATCACTATATACTTCAACAATGATATTATATGAAGTTATATTCTAATTGAAGTGGATATCTTCAACATAGAGAAGATCCAATTCAGTTCCAATTGATCAATGATGGACAGAAACAGCTACACCCAGAGAAGGAACACTGGGAACGGAGTGTAAAATGTTTGCACTATTGTCTTTCTACCCAGGTTACTTATAACTTCGCAATCCAATTCTTACCAAGCAACAAGAAATTTGGTTTTACACACATATATTATATCAAGGATATACTGTAACACATCTAATATATATGGGATTGCCTGTCATCTAGGGGAGGGAGTAGAGGGAGGGAGGGCAAAATTTGGAAAAGTGAATACAAGGGATAATGTTGTAAAAAAATTGCCCATGCATATGTGCTGTCAAAAAATTAAAATTATAAAATTAATAAATTATTAAAACATTTATGGGAAAAAGCCATTCTGATTTAGACAATTCCTACATCAGAAACATTGTAAATAATTATTTATTGTTATGTCATTATTGATTACATTGTTACTAAATGGATTTAGCCAGCAAATTTAAATAAATGTATTTCTTTGAAATTAATGGCTTTCAGACATATATTTGTGAATACATCTAAATTATACATATGTGTGTTGTGCAGAGACAAACTGCGAGTGAGACTTGATAAATTTTAAGTGTAATTTATTTTTCCAACAGCTGCAAGGGGAGTAGCAAAACTCAAACCAAGCAGCCTTGTACATGGGGAGGTAAATGTTTGTAAAGGTTAAAAACACAAATTAGAGAGAGTCATTAATTATATAAGCAGGAAGAAACAGAAGCCAAAAGCCAGCAGTTTTAAGGAGTATCTAATCTAAAGAAGAACAGTTTCAGGGGGTGCCTATTCTAAAAAAGGAGTGAAGTAATCCTGTGAGGATCAGGCTGTCCTGAAAGCAGGATTAAGTTGACAGACTGTGCTGATTAAAGGAGACATCAGCAGTTTGTCTGTAGACAGGTGGTGGGGGTGGGGGTGAAGGGAGTGTCAGAGATCAACATATGTAAATTATATTATATATATCATATATATTATATCTATATAATGTGTATGTGTATATATATAATATTTATATATGTACATATATACATGTATACATTTCTATCTCTCTATGTATATTTCTATTATTTATCAATTATCTATCATTTATAAAGTATCACTTCTGCCCATTTCCATATATATATATATATATATATATATATATATATATATATATATATATATATATATAAAACTATATATCTATATAAATCCCTTGAAATAGAATAGAATCTAGAAGAATGAATATGGCAAAAATTCAAATAATTATATGATCCATAATCTGTAAGTAAATTTGGTCAAAGCTATAAATCTATGCTACATGTAGGGACTTGTTTAGGTTTTTTGTTTGTAAAAAAAGTAAGTTTCCTTAAAGCTAAGCTCTTACAGAATCATTCATTTAAAACATCTGACAGTGATTCTAATTATGAATATTGTAATCTTTTCTATTTCTTGAATTGTTAGTATATATTAATTTCATATGACTATATTTTATTCTTCCATTATTCAAACTCTTCATAATTGATTATAACTTTGTTAGTATGGCATTTTTTGTTTTGCTTTATATAAATCTACTCTTATTACTGTTTTAGGTAGATATTAATATTTATTATATATTTTTGACTAAAAATTCAAATGAATTTACTTATTCTGTTTATGGACTTAAAGAAAATAAGTTGAATTGTTTTAAGCATGTTCAAATCTTGTAATTCTATTTGAGTTTTTCTTGCAAAGATACTGGAATGATTTGCTATCCCCTTTTCCAGTTCTCTTCACAATTGAGGAAATGGAGGCAAATGGGGTTAAGTGAATTGCCCATAATCACAATAAGTGTCTGAGTTTTGATTTGAACTCAGGTCTTCCTGACTATAAGTCAAATGCTTTATCCACAATGCCACCTAGCTGTAAGAAAAAGGAAGAACATTGTGTGATTTTTTTTTTTTTTTTTAAGTTAAATGTTTTAGAAGTTTTAAGGTAAATAAGAACAGTTTTTAAGGGCAGTACTCAGAATTACCCAATCTATTGGATCATTCAAAAATGCCACACAAGTTGTTAGTGATGGACAATAACTGAATATGTATGTTCATATTCTGTTCTGAGAAAAATATTTGTCAAAATATAAAGATTTCATTAAAAAAAAAAAAGAACTTGACCACAATTTGAAGACAATTAATAAATCAACAATGGATAATTTAACTAAGAAGGGATTAAAACTAGTTCTTTTGTGGATAAGAAAGATAACTTACCTTACCTGTAAATGAACCAAGGCTTAAATCTCCTAACCTGAATATGAATAATACATGAATAAAGATTTACAGGTATGTATAATTGAAGGCTTTACTAGATTGTTATAGAATACTATTGTGGCAAAGTAATGAGCTTGATGCTTTCAGGAAAAAAAAAAAAAAAAAAAAAAAAAAAACCTGGAAAGAAGTATGTGGAGTGATGAAGAAAAAAATGAGAAGAACCAGTAGAAAACTTCTTCACAGTAACAATATATATATTTTTGATAATCAACTTTTGATTTTTCTTATTTCCATATTTGGAGTGTTGAGGAAGAAAAATCAGATTAAAAGGGAAAAACACCATGAAAAAAAAGCAAACAAAAGAAATTGAAAATACTATTGCTCAATCCAAAATAAGTTTTCATAATTTTCTCTCTGGATGTGTATGACATTTTCCATTCCAAGTCTATTGAAATTGCCTTGAATCCTCTCATCCTTCACAGTTAACAATCACATAATCTTTTTTTTTTTAATTAATAATTTTTATTATATATATATATATATATATATATATATATTTTATAATATTAACCCTTGTATTCATTTTTCCAAATTATCCCCCCTCCCTCTATTCCCTCCCCCCGATGACAGGCAATCCCATGTATTTTACGTGTTACAATATAGTCTAGATACAATACATGTGTGTGAATATCATTTTCTTGTTGCACAATAAACTTTAGATTCCGAAGGTACATGTAACCTGGGCAGACAGATATTAGTGCTAACAATTTACATTCACTTCCCAGTGTTTCTTCTCTGGGTGTAGCTACGTCTGTCCATCATTGATCAACTGGAAGTGAGTTGGTTTTTCTTTATGTTGAAGATTTCCACTTCCATCAGAATATATCCTCATACAGTATTGTTGTTGAAGTGTACAGTGATCTTCTGGTTCTGCTCATTTCACTCAGCATCAGTTGATTTAAGTCTCTCCAGGCCTCTCTGTATTCCTCCTGCTGGTCATTTCTTACAGAGCAATAATATTCCATAACCTTCATATACCATAATTTACCCAACCATTCTCCAACTGATGGACATCCATTCATCTTCCAATTTCAAGCTACAACAAAAAGAGCTGCCACAAACATTTTGGCACATATATGTCTCTTTCCGCTCTTTAGTATTTCTTTGGGATATAATCCCAGTAGTAGGGCTGCTGGGTCAAAGGGTATGCACAGTTTGATAACTTTTTGGGCATAATTCCAGATTGCTCTCCAGAATGGCTGGATTCTTTCGCAACTCCACCAGCAATGTATTAGTGTCCCAGTTTCCCCACATCCCCTCCAACATTCATCATTATTTGTTCCTGTCATTTTAGCCAATCTGACAGCTGTGTAGTGTTATCTCAGAGTTGTCTTAATTTGCATTTCTCTGATCAATAGTGATTTGGAACACTCTTTCATGTGAGTGGATATAGTTTCAATTTCTTCCTCTGAGAATTGTCTGTTCATATCTTTTGACCATTTATCAATTGGAGAATGGTTCGGTTTCTTATAAATTATGGTCAGTTCTCTATATATTTTGGAAATGAGACCTTTGTCAGAACCTTTGTTTTTAAAAATATTTTCCCAATTTGTTACTTCCCTTCTAATCTTGTTTGCATTAGTATTATTTGTACAGAAACTTTTTAGTTTGATGTAATCAAAATCTTCTATTTTGTGATCAATAATGATCTCTAGTTCTCCTCTGGTCATAAATTCCTTCCTCCTCCACAAGTCTGAGAGGTAGATTATCCTCTGTTCCTCTAATCTATTTATTATCTCCCTCTTTATGCCTAAATCATGGACCCATTTTGATCTTATCTTGGTATATGGTGTTAAGTGTGGATCCATATCTAATTTCTGCCATTCTAATTTCCAGTTTTCCCAACAGTTTTTTCCGAATAATGAATTTTTGTCCCTAATGTTGGTATCTTTGGGTTTGTCAAAGATTAGGTTGCTATATATGTACCCTTTTTTGTCCTTTGTATCTAATCTGTTCCACTGATCTACCGGTCTATTTCTTAGCCAATACCAAATGGTTTTGGTGACTGCTGCTATATAATATAGCTTTAGATCAGGTACACTTAGACCACCTTCCTCTGAGTTTTTTTTCATTAGTTCCCTTGCAATTCTCGACCTTTTATTCTTCCATATGAATTTTGTTGTTATTTTTTCTAGGTCATTGAAATAGTTTCTTGGGAGTCTGATTGGTATAGCACTAAATAAATGGATTTGTTTGGGGAGTATTGTCATCTTTATTATATTCGCTCGGCCTATCCAAGAGCACTGAATGTCTTTCCAATTATTTAAATTTGACTTTATTTTTGTGGCAAGTGTTTTGTAATTTTGCTCATATAATTCCTGACTTTTCTTTGGTAGATGGATTCCCAATTATTTTATACTCTCAACATTTGTTTGGAATGGAATTTCTCTTTGTATCTCTTGCTGTTGCATTTTGTTAGTGATATATAAAAATGCCTAGGATTTATGTGGATTTATTTTGTATCCTGCCACTTTGCTGAAATTTTGAATTATTTCTAGTTTCTTTTTAGCAGAGTCTTTGGGGTTCTCTAAGTATACCATCATGTCATCTGCAAAAAGTGATAGTTTAATTTCCTCATTTCCTATTCTAATTCCTTGAATCTCTTTCTCGGCTCTTATTGCCGAGGCTAGCGTTTCTAGTACTATATTGAATAGTAATGGTGATAGTGGGCAAACTTGTTTCACTCCTGATCTTACTGGGAAAGGTTGCAGTTTATTTCTATTGCATATTATGTTTACTGAAGGTCTTAAATATATGCTCCTGATTATTCTAAGGAATAGTCCATTTATTCCTATACTCTCAAGAGTTTTTAGTAGGAATGGATGTTGGATTTTGTCAAATGCTTTTTCTGCATCTATTGAGATGATCCTATGGTTCTTATTAATTTGATTATTAATATGGTCAATTATATTAATAGTTTTCCTAATATTAAACCAGCCCTGCATTCCTGGAATAAATCCTACTTGATCATAGTGTATTATCCTGGAGATGATTTTCTGAAGTCTTTTTGCTAATATCTTATTTAAGATTTTAGTATCAATATTCATTAAGGAGATTGGTCTATAATTTTCTTTCTCAGTTTTCGATCTACCTGGTTTAGGAATCAGTACCATGTCTGTGTCATAAAAGGAGTTTGGTAGGACTCCTTCATCCCCTATTTTTTCAAATAGTTTATATAGCACTGGGGCTAATTGTTCTTTAAATGTTTGGTAGCAATCACATGTGAATCCACTTGGCCCTGGGGATTTTTTCCTGGGGAGTTGATTAATAGCTTGTTCTATTTCTTTTTCTGAAATGGGATTATTTAAGCAATTTATCTCCTCCTCTGTAAATCTAGGGAGCCTATATTTTTGGAGGAAGTCATCCATTTCACTTAAGTTATCAAATTTATTGGCATAAAGTTGGGCAAAGTAACTCCTTATTATTTCTCTAATTTCCTCTTCATTGGTGGAAAGATCCCCCTTTTCATTTATAAGACTATCAATTTGATTTTCCTCTTTCTTTTTTTTGATCAAATTTACCAAAGGTTTATCTATTTTATTGGCTTTTTCATAAAACCAACTCTTGGTTTTATTTATTAATTCAATAGTTTTTTACTTTCAATATTATTGATTTCTCCTTTTAATTTTTGTATTTCAAGTTTAATTTTTGGTTGGGGGTTTATAATTTGGTCTTTTTCTAGCCTTTTTAGTTGTAAGCCCAATTCGTTAATCTTCTCTTTCTCTATTTTCTTCAAATAAGCCTCTAAAGATATAAAATTTCCCTTTATTACTGCTTTAGCTGCATCCCACAGATTTTGGTATGATGTCTCATTATTGTCATTATCTTGGGTGAAATTGTTAATTGTTTCTATAATTTGCTCTTTCACCCAGTCATTCTTTAAGATGAGATTATTCAGTTTCCAATTACTTTTTGGTCTATTTACCCCTAACTTTTTACTGAATGTAGCTTTTATTGCATTGTGATCTGAGAAGAAGGCATTTATTATTTCCGCCTTCCTACATTTAATTTTGAGATCTTTATGTCCTAATATATGGTCTATTTTTGTATAGGATCCATGAACTGCTGAGAAGAAAGTATATTCCTTTCTATTGCCATTCAGTTTTCTCCAAAGGTCTATCATACCTAGTTTTTCTAATGTTCTATTTACTTTTTTAATTTCTTTCTTCTTTGTTTTGTGGTTTGATTTGTCTAAATCTGAGAGTGCAAGGTTGAGATCTCCCACTATTATAGTTTTACTGTCTATTTCTTCTTGCAATTCTCTTAACTTTTCCTTTAGAAAGTTAGATGCTATACCACTTGGTGCATATATGTTTAGTATTGATATGGCTTCATTATTTATGCTACCTTTCAGCAGGATATAGTTTCCTTCCTTATCTTTTTTAAAGAGATCTACTTCTGCTTTTGCTTGATCTGAGATAAGGAAAGCTACGCCTGCTTTTTTGGCTTTACCTGAAGCATAATAGGCTCTGTTCCAACCTTTTACCTTTACTCTGTATGTATCTCCCTGCTTTAAGTGTCTTTCCTGTAGACAACATATTGTAGGGTTCTGCTTTTTGATCCAATCTGCTATCCGTCTCCGTTTGATGGGATCGTTCATCCCATTTACATTTACAGTTAAAATTACTGATTCTGTATTTCCTGCCATCATATTATCCCCAGATTATGCTTTTTCCCTTGACCCCCCTGATTCCCCTCCCCGATATTTAATTTACAGACCCCCCTTGTGAAGCGCAACCCTCCTTTTTTTTTTTTAGTATCCCTCCCCCCTCCCTCCAAGTCCCTTCACTTATTCTCCTTTTCCTTTTCCCTTTTCCTCTCCCCCCCCCTTTTAATGAGGTGAGAGAAAATTCTCTGAAAAACAAATATGTTAATTACTTACTCTTTGAGCCTCTCCTGATGAGAGTAAGATTCACACAATGATATTCCCCCTCACTACGTTCCCTCAGATATGGTGTATTTTCTATGCCTCTTCCTGGGATGTAGTTTCCCTCTTTTTATCATTCCTTCCCCTTTTTCTGAACCAACCTCCTTCCCTTTACTACACCCCCCTTTTTTTCTTTTATATCAGTAAAATCAAATTATCCTTGAGTACTTTTTATATACCCACAACAGAGTTACAGTTCTCAAGGGTTCTGTGTACCTTTTTCTGTTTCTCTTCAGTCTTGTGGATATAGATCAAATTTTTTGTTTAAGTCTGGTTTTTTTCTTAGAAACATATAGAATTCCTCTGTTTCATTGAATGACCATCTTCTTCCATGGAAAAAGATGCTAAACTTAGCTGGGTAATTCATTCTTGGTTGCAGTCCTTGATCTTTTGCCTTATGCAATATCAGGTTCCAGGCCCTTCTATCTTTTAATGTGGAGGCAGGCAGATCTTGAGTGACCCTTATTGTGGCACCTTGGTATTTAAATTGTTTTTTTCTAGCTGCTTGCAGGATTTTCTCCTTTGTGCGGTAATTCTGCAGCTTAGCCACAATATTCCGTGGTGTTCTTTTTTTAGGGTCTATTTCAGAAGGAGTTCGATGAATTCTTTCCACATCTACTTTCCCCTCTGTTTCTATTATCTCTGGACAGTTCTCTTTGATAATTTCCTGTAAAATAGAATCTAGGCTCTTTTTTTGGTCATAGTTTTCTGGAAGTCCAATGATCCGCAGATTATCTCTCCTAGATCTATTTTCCAGGTCTATAGATTTTCCCAGTAAGTATTTGACGTTGTTCTCCAGCTTCTCATTTTTTTTTTTTTTTTTGTTTCACTGATTCTTGGGTTCTCTGTGAGTCATTCATTTCTATTTGTTCCATCCTGACTTTTAAGGAGTTATTTTCTTCTTTCACAGTTTTTAGTTCTTTTTGTAAATGCCCAATTTCGTTTTTAAATGAATTATTTTGCTCTATTGAATTTTTTTCCATTTCCCTAATTTTTTTTTGAGAATTATTTTCTTTTTCCAATTCAGAAATTCTATTTTCTTGAGACTTTTTTTATCTTTTCCAATTCAGAAATCCTACTTTCCTGTGTTTTTTTAACATTTTCTAATTCATAAATTTTGTTTCCCTGCATCTCCTGTGAATTCTTTATTTTTTCCAACTCCAATTTCAGGACGTTGTTATTCTCTATCATAGCTTCCCTTTCCTTTCCCCATTTTTCTTCAAACTCCCTTAATTTTTTAATACTGTCTTCTAGGAGAGAGTTATGTGATGGGGGGCAGGGATCGTTCCCCTTTGGGTTGTTATCTGCTGACTCTCTGCTGTTAACTTCCTCGGGGTTGGATACCCGCTCTTTCTCTGTGTAGAAGGAATCTATAGTTTTTTTGTTTTTTTTTTGGTCATATTTAAAAAATCTTTTGGGGTCTGTCCCTGGGGTAGGAAATTATTTATTTACTTCTTTACCAGCTTCCTCCCAGACTGGATGGATGCAGCGGCTCCTGCACCTGAGCTAAGATAGAGCTCTGGGAGAGAGTTCCCCACCCCCTCCCTGGAATTGCCTCAGAGGTGATTAGCACTGCTGTGCCCTGAGTGAGCTGAACAGTAAAGGCAGCACAAAGCCCAGCCTATGTGTCCCGGATGGGGCATAGATGTCTGCAGCAGGTGATGTGAAAAGCCCCTGTGCTCAAACTGGAAGTGTCTGCCAGAAACCGCGGTCCCTAGTTCAAAGGTTCCGCTTCTCTGGGACTTCCTGGAGCTGAGTTCCACTCCCTCCAGCTAAACTAGGCAGTGTGTGTTGCCTTGGGCCGTATCCACCCACTTGTCAATCTCTTAACTATTCTCAGGTGGTAGCTGAGGCCACACCCCCTGGTGCCGAGATCTGCTGAGTCACCTCCAGGATCCGGGGAAAATCTGAGTTTTTAAGATATTCTAGCTTTCTCCCCCGAACCACTAAATAATTAGCAGAGAAGAGCTAATAGTCTGTGCCAGATTCCCTTATCTCAGTGGCCTCTCCGATCCCAGAGCCCTTCCCAGCGCTATAGGCAGAGTATGCTAGCACCCAGCCGTCTGTGCTGGCCTCTCCTCTTTCTCCCCTGGGGACTGACCTTTTCTGTTGAAACTCCAGATTCTCTTCAGCTGGTAAGTTGTGCTTCCAGTCCTTGTGGTATCTATCAGTCCTCGGCTTATTCTGAGGCTGATTTATCTAATTGGTTGTGAGGGAGTGAGGACCTTTACAGAGTTGTGTGTTTCTTCTCCGCCATCTTGGCTCCGTCCCCACACTTCTACAATCACATAATCTTGCTGGACTATATACAATACTGGTTCTATTAATTTCACTCAATATAAGTTCACATAAATCTTTCCAGGCTTTTCAGAAATCAGCCTTCTCCTCATTTCTTTCTTTCTTTATTTTTTCTGAAAGGAATTTATTTATTTATTAAAGCTTTTTGTTTACAATATATATGCTTGGGTAATTTTTCACTAATGACTCTTGCAAAGCCTTCATTCCAAATTATCCTCTCCTTCCCCCCACTCTCTCCCCTAGATGGCAGATAGTCCAATACATGTTAAATATGTCAAAATATATGTTATATACTATATATGTAAACATATTTATACAGTTATTTTGCTGCACAAGAAAAATCAGATCAAGAAGGAAAAAACATTGAGAAAGAAAACTAAATGCAAGGAAACAACAACAGAAAATGTGACAATTCTATAGTGTGGTCCACACTCAGTTCCCACCGTCCTCTCCGGGTGAAGCTGTTACTCTTCATCACTAAGCAATTTGAATTTGTTTGAATCCTCTCTTTGTTGAAAATAGCCATGTTCATCAGAATTAATCATTGTATAGTATTCATTTTATTTCTGTGCAAAGTGTTTTGTAGTTCTGCTCATATAGTTCCTGACTTTCCTTTGGCAATTAGATTCCCAAGTATTTTATAATATCGACTGTTATTGTAAATGGAATTGCTCTTTGTATCTCTTTCTGTTGGATTTTGTTAGTGATGTATAAAACTGCTGATGACTTAAATGGATTTATTTTGTACCCTGAAACCTTGTGGATTATTTTTTAGTTGATACTTTGGGTTCTCTAAGTATACCATCATATAATTTGCAAAGAGTGATAATTTGGTTTTTTCGTTACCTACTGAAGTTTCTTTAAATTCTTTTTATTCTCTTGTTTCAAAGCTAGCATTTCTAATATTGAATAAGAATGATGATAGTGGGCAACCTAATTTCACCTCTGCTATTATTGGGAATGGTTCTAATTTATCCCCATCAAATATAATGTTCACTGATGGTTTTAAATAATTGCTACTGACTATTTTAAGGAAAAGTCCATTTATTTCTATATTCTCTAGTGTTTTTAATAAGACTGGGTTTTCAACAGGATCATTTCAGAAAGGCCTGGGGAGAATTACATGAACTGATGCTGAGTGAAATGAGTAGGACCAGGAGATCATTATATTCTTCAAAAACAATACAATATAATGTTCAATTCTGATGGATGAGGCCCCTTCAACAATGAGATGAACCAAATCAGTTCCAATAGAGCAGTAATGAACTGAACCAGCTGCACCCAGTGAAAGAGCTCTGGGAGTTGACTATGAACCACTATATAGAATTTCCATTCCCTCTATTTTTGTTTGCCTGCATTTTTGATTTCCTTCACAGGCTAATGGTACACTGTTTCAAGTCCGATTCTTTTTGTACAGCAAAATAACTGTCTGAATGTGTATACATATATGTATTTAACTTATACTTTAACATATTTAGCATGTATTGTTCAATTTGCCATCTGGGGGAAGGAGGGGAAAAGTTGGAACAAAAGATTTTGCAATTGTCAATGCTGAAAAATTACCTATGTATACAATTTTTGTATAAATTAATTTAATAAATGTATTTTTAAAAAATAAAAATAAAGTAAGACTGGGTTTTGAATTTCCTCAAATAATTTTTCTGCATCTATTGACATAATCAAGTGCTTTTTGTTGATTTGATTATTGATATAGTCAATTATGTTAATAGTTTTCCTAATATTGAACCATCTCTGCATTCCTGGTATAAATCCTATTTAGTCATGCTGTATTATCCTAGGGATGATTTTCTATAATCTCTTTGTAATATTTTCTTTAAGATTTTTGCATCAATATTCATTAAGGCAATTGGTCTTTAATTTTCTTTCTCTGTTTTAGTTCTACCTTTTTTTAGGTAGCTGTGTTTAGGTGTCTGTATCATAAAAGGAATTTGCCAGGAGTCCTTCATTCCCTATTTTTTTCAAATACTTTATATAGTATTGGAGTTAATTGTTCTTTAAATGTATGATAGAATTCACATGTAAATCCATCTGGTTCTAGGGATTTTTTCTTAGGGATCTGATTAATAACTTGTTCTATTTCTTTGTCTAAAATGGGACCACATAATTAATTTATTTCCTCCTCTGTTAATTTGAGTGATATATATTTTTGAAGATATTCCTCCATATCATTTAGGTTTTCAAATTTATTGGCATAAATGGGCAAAATAACTCCTAATTATTGCCTTAATTTCCTCTTCATTGGTGTAAAGTTTGCCCTTTTAATTTTTGAGACTAACAACTTGATTTTCCTCTTTCCTTTTCTAATCTAATTAAATCTAAAAGTTTATCTATTTTGTTGTTTTTTTCATAAAAAACAACTCAGTTTTATTTATTAATTCAATAATTGTTTTTATGTTCACTTTTGTTAATCTCTCCTTTTATTTTTAGAATTTCAAGTTTGGTATTTGATTGGGAGTTTTTAATTTGTCCTTTTCATATATATATGTATTTATATACATATATATATATATATATTTATATATACACATACATATATATATAATTTTTTGACAAATTGACAAATCACATGCATGGGTGATTTTTCAAAATTGAGCCTTTCAAAAAGTTCGGTTCTAACTTTTCCCCTCCTTCCCTCCACCCCGTCCCCTAGATGGCATGTAGTCCCATATGTGTTAAATATATTAAAGTATATGTTAAACACAATATATGTATACACATTTGTCTTGCTACACAATACAAATTGGATTTAGAAAGAAAAAATAACTTGGGAAGAAAAACAAAAATGCAAACAATCAATAACAGAAGAAGTGTATATGCTATGTTGTGGTCCACACTCATTTTCCAATATTCTTTAGCTGGGTATACTGGGTATAGCTGGTTCTGGTCATTACTGATCAATTTAAACTGATTTGCATTTTCTCATTTATTATTTTAATAGCTTTTTAGTTGCAAGCCCAATTCAATGATGTATTCTTTCTTTATTTTATGAAATTAAGCATCTAGAAATATAAAATTTCCCCATATTACTACTTTGGCTACATTCCAGAAATTTTGGTTTGTTGTCTTATTATTATCATTCTCTCAGATGAAATTTTAAATTGTGTCTATGATTTGCTGTTTTACCCATTGTTTAGGATGAGATTATTTAGTTTCCAATTACTTTTGCTTTTATTTTCCTCTGACCTTTTATTGAATGCATTTTTCATTGCATCTTGATCTGAAAAAAAAATAATTTTCTATTTCTACCTTTCTGCATTTGATTTTAAGGTCTTCATGTCCTAATATATGGTCAATTTCTCTATAGGTTCCATGAATTACTGAGAAGAAAGTCTTTTTGTTCTGCATTCAGTTTTCTCCAAAGATATATTATATCTACTTTTTCTAGTATTCTATTCACCTCTTTAACTTCTTTTTAACTTATTTTGTGGTTTAATTTATTTAGTTCTGAGAAAGCAAATTTGAGATCTCTCACTATTTTTTTGCCTATTTCTTCTTTTAGTTCTGTTAACTTCTCCTTTAAGAATTTCTATGTTATACCACTTGCTGCATATATGTTAAGTATTGATAATGCTTCATTGTCTATGGTACCTTTTAGCAAGATATAGTTTGCTTCCTTCTCCCTCCCTCTCTCTCTCTCTCTCTCTCTCTCTCTCTCTCTCTCTCTCTCTCTCTCTCTCTCTCTCTCTCTCTTTCTCTCTCTCTCTTTTGATTTTGCTTGATCTGAACTCAGGATGGCTGCCCCTGCCTTTTTCCTTTATTCTGTATGTATTGCTCTGCTTTAAGTGTGTTTCTTATAAACAGCATATTGTAGGACTCTGGCTTTTAATCCAGTCTGTTATCCACTTCCATTTTATGGAAGAATTTACCTCATTCAATTTAAAGTTAAAATTACTAATTCTGTTTTTCCTGCCATCTTGTTAACTCCAAATTATACTTTTCTCTTTCCTTTTCCCCTTTCCCTCTTCCCCAGTATTTTACTTATGAGCACCACTTGCCTCAAACAGCACCTCCTCCTTCAGAACCCTTCTCTTTCTTCTACCTTTTCCATACTATTTCTCTTTTCCCTTCTATTTAGCCTATCTCTTTCCCTTTCCCCTTTCCCTTCCCACTTTTCTATAAGGTGAGAGAAGTTTCTCAGTGAAACCAACTATGTCTAATATTTTCTCTATGAACCAAATCTGATGACTCTAAGATTTACATGATGTTTCTCTCCCTCCCTATTTTCCCTCAATTATAATAGATTTTCTTTGTCTCTTGATGAGATGTAATTTCCCTCATTTTATTTCCACTTTCCACTTTTTCCGGTACAATCCCTTTTTCACTTTTTGCTTTTTTATAACAGTAAAATCAAATTATATATGTACTTGATGTTTATACTCATAACAGAAATATAGTTCTCAAGAGTTCTTTTCTTTTTACATTTCTGTGCTTCTCTTGAGTTCTGTATTTTGGAAGTCAATTTTTTTTTATTTAGCTCTGTTTTTTTCATCAGAAATAAATGGAATTTACCAGTTTCATTGAATGTCCATCTTTCTCACTTAAAGAAAATGTTCAGTTTAGTAGGGTAATTTAATTCTTGCCTGAATTCCAACTTCCTTTGCTTTCATAATATCAGATTCCAGGCCCTTTGATTTTTTAAGGTAGAAGCTGCTAGATGCTTGGTAATCCTTATTATGGCTCCTCGGTATTTTAATTGCTTTTTTTCTGACTGCTTTTAATATGTTTTTCTTGACCTGATAGTTCTGAAATTTAGCCATGATATTCCTTTGGGTTTTAATTTTGGGGATATTCAGTTAATTTTTCACTGGATATTTTATCTTCTGATTCTATGACATGTGGACAGTTCTCTTTGATGATTTCCTGAAAAATAGAATCTAGGCTTTTTTTTTTTTTTTTTTTTTTTTTTTCAATCATGGTTTTCAGGAAGTCTAATAATCCTTAGATGGTCTCTCCTAGGTCTATTTTCCAGGTTAGTTGTTTTCTTAATTAGATATTTTACTTTTTTTTCTAATTTTTAATTTCTTGGTTTTGCTTGACTGATTCTTGATGTCTTACTGAGTCATTCATTTTCATTTGTTCAGGTGTGATTTTTAGTGAATTATTTTCTTCTTTTATTTTTTTTAACTTCCTTTTGTATTTGTCCAATTGATTTTTTAATGAGTTGTTTTGTTCTATGGAATTTTTTTTTCTATTTCACAAATTTTGTTTTTTAAGGAGTTATTTTTTTGTTTCACAAAAAACCATTTTTTTTCTAATAGTTGTTTTCTTTTTCCATTTTGTTAAATCTATTTTTTAATGAATTATATGCTTTTGCCATTTCACTAAATCTTATTTGTCTTGCCTTTTCCAGACCTTCTTGCAAAGTTTTTATTTCTTCCCCTCTTTTTTCTTCTAGCTCTCTTTTATGATCCCTTTAAATTTCTTCTAGGAGATTCTTGTTTGATGGGGACCAATTTGTATGCCTTTGGGGGCTTCATCTGGAGACAATCTCCTTTTCATCTTCTTAGGGTTTGATTCATTTTTTTAAAGTTGAGATCTCTTTTTTAGGGCAAAGGAGTTGTCCAATCTTTCTTTACAAGAGACAGCAGCTGTGCTGGGTTTTTTGCTGGCTGTCCCAAGTCAGTGTTTACTGAGTTCTGGTGCTGGGTTGGTGTAACCAGGTCCCGTGAGATTTTAGTGTTTTGGTGTTCACTATACATTTTGTGTTTGAGTTGGATGTTTTATAACTTCTCTGCTGATCTACTGGCTTGCAAGCAGGGCAGAGTAGCCAATATTGCTGTAGATTCCTCCCTAAAGATTCTCTAGAATATACCACTTTGGGACTCTCTGCTGCCTGTGCTCCCTGGTGCCTGTGCTTGGCCTGCTTGAATTTGGCAGGCCTCCCTCCATGCCTTATTTTAAAAAAAATACCTTTTCTTGTGATCTTCAAAATTATCTTCTGCTGGTAATTTGTTGCACTCCCAATATTCATGGAGTCTACCAGTCCAGAACTAATTCAGAGAGTGGATTTGCTAATTAATCCGAGGGTTATGGGAGAAGGTCAGAAAAGAACATGTATCCTCCCCACCATCTTGGCTCCACATGAAAACTATATTATACAATGATCAACTATAAATTACTTAATTATTCTGAACAATATAATAATCTAAAAGATTTTCAAAGGACTTATGATGAAACAATGCTGGTAAATGTAGTGGAAAGGAACTGGAGTCTAAATACAGATTGAAATATATTTTAAAATTTTTCTTCATTTTTCCTTTTTTCCCCATTTTTTCTTATACAACATGACTAATAGTAAAATATGTTTTGTTTGACTCCACATGTATAATTCATATCAATTTCTTTGTCTTCTTGGTGATGGGGAAGGAGAGGGAAGGAAGGAAGGAGATAGTTTGGACATGAAAACATTGTTTTAAATGCTGAAAAAATTTTACTTGTAATTTGAAAAGAAAATGAAAAGAATAATCATTGTGGAAGAAATTGTTAAGTTTAGACTAGAATTAATATACCAGTTTGTATAACTGTACAGATATAAAATGCTATTTACTCTACTTTGGTTAGTACCAGTATAAGATGATAAGGTGAAAGTCTCCTGCTAACCCAAGATACCTTGAAAAAAAAATTTATTACTGAAAATGAAAAAGTTCCAAATGAGACAAGGATTCAAAAAAAGAGACATAAAATGAAAAAAAAGATAACTTTTTCTTAAACTAGTGCAAGCTTATATCTGAAAATTCCAAGTGACTATAAAACTTATGGATTGATTAATGAGCTGCTAAGTAGGCCTGTAACATATTTGACTGGGATCAATTGGGGCCATACTAGAGGACAAGGTGTGTTAAGATATTGACTTATAAGCAGGGATTTGTAAAAGTAAATAAAGATAAGATGAGGTGATCATAAAAGAAACAGTTCAACAAATCTTGATGATCTCCAGTAAAAGAGAAATGAAGCCAGTATGTTTTTTGGTAAACAAGGTCTAGAACAGGTTGTCAGTACTAATTCTTGGAAGATGATTGCACCAGGATATATTAGGTATAATGACATAGCCTATTTCATCAAGATCTTTCAGGTGAAATATTATAAAACCACCAACATATCTAGTTTCTACTCTCAAGCTAGTCTTGCTATGTCAACAATAGGGGAAGAGTCCTGAAGCTCAAAGTTCAGAAGCAGGAGATTATAAATGATATGGGTATAGAGTTCGGTGAAAATATGAGGTGCCTATGATAATGAGATAGAATCCAGCATCAGCTGCATGTGTTAATAGTGGATACTGATGTGGGAAGGTTAGTGACTCTACTTCATGCTTTTTAGAGAGTTGTGATGACATTGAATGAAAATGCTTTGGGTAGATTGTGAACATTCTGTGAAACAGGGGCAGGGTAGATCTTCAGGAATTGATTTGACCTTTCTAATCACATGATAAAGATGGTGGGTCTTTGATTGGCTGTAGAGGTATTCAAAATGTTCTATTAATTTTAGGCATGGCCTCATAAAATTATGCCTAGCTTTGGACACAATAGTATCACTACTGATTTTAGAAAGGCTTGGAAAGATTTGTGTGAACTGATGCTGAAAAAAAGCAAGTATAATCAGAAATTCAATATATACCATAATAGCAAGACTGTGCAGTGATCAACTTTGTAAGACTTGATGCTTCTCAGTGGTTCAGTGATCCAATAAACTTTGGATAGAAAATGCCATCTGCTTCCAAAGAGAGAACAATGGAGAATGAGTGTAAGTCAAAACATTTTATGTTCACTTTTTTCTTTTTCTTCTGTTTTTCCCTTTTGTTCTGATTTTTCCCTCAGAACATGATTCATAAAAAGTGTGTATTTTAAAAAAATAATGTACATCTATAAGCCAAAAAATAAAGAAAATAATCAAAAGGTGGGGGGGGGAAAGAACAATTCCCTGAACATTATATGTCCTTTTTAATTAATTTTTTTTAACATATTAGATGTGTCAGGGTTTATTCTAGCCTATTTTGCCACATTAAAAAATGAAAGATACAATTATATTTGAATATAATCCTTGTATCAGATGAATATTCCAGAAGAAAAAAGTTATATCTTTAAGAGAAGCACAAAATATAGAGAAAAAATTCTTGTACTGATGATTGAAAGCTAACTGCAAAATTATTTTTCTGTGAGGTGTTTAGAGGTAAGAGATTATTTGAAATTGTATGTATAATCCATGAAGACATGACAAATTTGTGGAAAAGCAGAGAGGAAGAAGATAATTAGAGTTTCTTATCAAAATTTATATATTTCATAAAGGAACATATAGAAATTTTTTCATAATTCCAGGAGGAATTGACAAGTATAGCATATTTTTTTTTCTAATTTTTTTATTTATCTATTTAGTCTTTTAAATTTCTCCCTAGTTACATTTAAAAAAATCATTTGGGGGAGAGAATTAGTCAAAGTTACCTTCTTTGAAAGATCATAAGTAGTGAATAAATAGCATGTTTGTTTCATCTTCTTAAAATAAGATATTTGATCTTAAGCATTAATAAGGAACTCTAGAAATTGGAATTTAACATGAGGGGAGAGAACAATAGTTAGGGATTCAAAGAAATGACAGTATATATAAAAGCTCCCCACAAGTCTTTCATGGTACCCTTGAACCTTGAGGAACTGATATGACATAGATTTTGAATATGATAGAACAACATAGTATGACAAGTAAAAAATCTAATATGATCATGGAATGAATTATTGATCTAATGCCTAAGATTAGGTAAATGATAGTTCTTCTGTCTCTGATCAGAACACATCATAAATACTTTTTCAGTTCTGAACCCATATTTTACAAAAGGCATTAAAAGGGGCAGCTAGTTGGTGTAGTGCATAGAGCACCAGCCCTGAAGTCAGGAGGACCTGAGTTTAAATCTGGCCTCAGACACTTAACACTTTCTGTCTTGAAAACATAGCACATAAGATAATGTATGTGAAGCACTTTGCAAAACATACATTATATATATATATATATATATATATATATATATATATATATATATATATATACACACACACACACACACACACACATATATATATATATATATATATATATATGTCAGTTATTATTGTTATTATCATTTGAAGGAATTACAAATGTTTACCCAGCAGAAGAGAAAAATTAGGTGGAATATGATAGCTGTTTTCAGCCCTTCTATTTCAAAAGCTGCCAGGTAGAAAAGTTATTAGGTGTAGGTTAAAGGGGGTAGAGCCAAAATGGTGGAATAAAGTCAGGAAATTGTTTAAGCTCTCCCACATTCCCAAGCCTCTGAACAGAAGCTGATGGAATGAAATCACTCTTCAGGTTTAGACAGATTGAAAAAGCTTCAGGAAATAGTCAATCTCACTGGTATGAAAAGGATGTTCAGCTCACTTCAGATAGACTCCGGGAAAGCCAGTGAGAAGGTCTTATCACAGCAAATCAGCAACTAAGACTCTCAGTCTTGGCTCAGTATTGGAGCAAATGAGGGAGGAGGGGGCTCACAGCTTCCAACACCAGTTCAGAAGGCAAAGTCTGGGAAAACAGGCTGTTTTCTGAATAAAGGAGGCAAAGCTAACCAGTGCAAACACGAGGGGCCCCTGTGCTCAGAGCTAAGGCTCAGAGCTGTATAGGGAGCTTGGGACAGTGCCACCTTTACTCCAGGAGCAGAGTTCTGCCTTAAAAGTTAAAGAGAGAGAGAGAGAGAGAGAGAGAGAGAGAGAGAGAGAGAGAGAGAGAGAGAGAGAGAGAAAATACCAAAAGAAAAGGAAAGAAAATGAGCAAAAAACAGGAAAGAAACTTGACCACAGAAAGCTATTAAGGTAATAGGGTAGACCAAAACATAAATTCAGACAAGTACAGAATGTCCACAGAAGAAATTTCAAAGAGTGAGATAAATTGTTCTCAAGTCCAAAGAGGCTTCTTGGAAATGCTCACAAAAGACTTCAAAAGACAAACAAGAGAGGTAGAAGAAAAAATGAGAAAAGAAATGATAAATATGTAAGAGTGAGTTAAGAATATGGAAAAGAAAGGAAAAAATTATCTTAAGGAAAAAAAAACTCAAAAAGTATAATAAACCAAATGGAAAAAGAGAAAGAAAAGCTAACTAAAGAAAATCACATGTTAAAAACTAGAAGAGAGAGGGGGTGGAGCCAAGATGTCAGAGAAGGCACATGGACTTTCTAAGCTCCTCTTATACCCTCATTACCAATTTTGAAAATCAGCCTTAAAAATAGGACTTGACTGGTAAAATTCATGAAGACTTGAAGTACAACAACTTACCAGCCAAAGATAATCTGGAATATTGCCAGAAAATGTTTGTGCTGAGTGACAGGCAAAGACCAGTGCAGGCAGGGATACAATTGAGAGTGGGGATGGCCTCTGGGGTTGGAAGATTTACAATTCAATGGTCCTCAAACTTTTTAAATAAGGGGCCAGTTCACTGTCCCTCAGACTGTTGGAGGACCAGGCTATAATAAAAACAAAAACTCACACTCTGTCTCCACCCCTCAGCCCATTAGCCATAACCCGGTGGGCCACATAAACGTCCTCAGCGGGCTGCATCTGGCCTAAGGGCCATAGTTTGAGAACCCCTGGTTTACATAGAGCTCTCAGCCATAGCCTGACTGCTTTGCTTTGGTTGCAGAGTAGTGGACCAGCAAAGAAATTAGAGCCTAGGGTAGAGGACACTCTGAAGAACACCAGAGCCTAACAGGATCTGGCTGTGTCCACCCAGGAATGGAAGTGACTCAGCACAGACCATAACACAGCTTTGCAGCGGCATTCTGCAGCTAAAGGCTTTGGAAGGGGGGGGGCAGTCACAAATCTGCACAGTAGATTGCACAGCCTGGGACAGCCTCTAATCTGCACAGCCTGGGACAGCCTCTAATCTGCACAGAGTGGGGGTGGGGGGCTGGGCCTGGGACAGTGGAATTTCCCTAGCTGGACTATGCTCCTCAGGCAGAGACAGTTGCAGTTCTGTGAGGGATAGAATAACTGCTAAAATTCAAAGTGGACTTTTGTGGGGGTCAGCGATACTTTCACTGCTCAGCCTCTACCCCCAAGGCAGTTGTTAATCCTCACAGCTGGGCTCCTCTCAGGGCACTTCAGCAGCTCATCCCCTGATACCTAGGCCTAGTCACTCCTGGTGTGGAGCTCTTCCCACAGCTCAGTTGCTCCTTGCAGTTCATTGAGAGGACAGCTACTGTCCATATACCTAGCCTTGCTCTGCAGAGGAAGCTGGTAACCTTCTTGCCCTGAAGGCAGACCTTAAAAGCTTTTTTTTAAAAATGAGTAAAAAAAATCAAAAGGATTATCGGTAGCTTCTATACAGAAAGAAAGCAAGCTTTCTACCCTAAGGAGATTAATAGCAGACACTCTCCAGACAATTGTTGGTTCCCAACACAAAAGGCTCTCCTAGAAGAAACTATAAAAACTCTTAAAAGAAAACTAGAAGAAAAATAGGGAAAAGGAAGAGAAGCTATGCAAAAGAACAACAACTTCCTGAAATGTGAAATAGAAAAGGTAAAGAACTCCCAGGAAGTGCAGAAAAACGGGATTTGTGAATTAGAAAAGGTAAAGAACTCCCATGAAGGCAGGATTTGTGAATGGAAAAGATAAAGATCTCCCAAGAAAGTAGGATTTGTGAATTGGAAAAATAAAATAATAATAATAAAAAAATTACTGAACTTGAAAACAATTCCATAGAGCAAAACAACTCATTTAAAAACTCAATTGGACATACACAAAAATAATTAAAAAAAATAGCTAAGGAAAATAATTCATTAAGAATCAGAACTGAACAAATAGAAATGAATGATTCATTCAGACATCAAGAATAAGTCAAGCAAAACAAACAAACAAAAAAAAAAACCTAGAAAAAATGTTAAATATCTACTTGGAAAACAACAAACCTGGAAAATAAATCTAGGAGAGATAATCTGAGAATAATTGGACTTCCTGAAAATTATGATGAAAACCAGAGTCTACATACTATTTTACAGGAAATCATCAAAGAGAAACCCAGATGTAATAGAAACAGAAGATAAAATAGACATTGAAAGAATTAATCTAACACCTTCTGAAAAAGACTCTAAAAAAATTCCAAGGAATATTGTGGGAAAATTTCAGAACTATAAAACTAAGGAAAAAATATTACAAGAACCAGAAAAAAAAATTCAAATACTGAGGTGTCACAATAAGGATCACTCACGATCTGGTTGCCTCCACATTAAAGGATCGATGAGCCTGGAATCTGATATTCCAAAAGGCAGAAAAACTTTGAATGAAGCCAAGAATAAACTACCTACCTTAGATGAGCATTTTCTTTCATGGAAGAAGATGGACATTTAATGAAATAGATGAATTCAATTTGCTTCTAAGGGAAAAAAAAAACAAAAAACAAAAACAAACACAAAAGCAAAAAAAAAAAAAAAAAAAAAAAACTAGATCTAAACAAAAAAAAATTTGATTTCCAACCATAGGACTCAAGAGAAGCACAAAAAGGTAAAAGGAACTCTTGAGAACTGTATTTCTGTTGTGGGTATACATAAAGACCACAATTGATATAACACAAAAAAGGGAAGTAGAAATGGAAAGGGGATATTGTCAGAAAAAGGAAAAAGCAGATAAAAAGAGGAAAACTACATACCACAAAGATGGAAAGAAAACCTATCATATCAGAGGGAATTTAGAGAGGGGGAGGAACATTGTGTGAATCTTACTCTTATCAGAGTTGGGTCAAAGAGAAAATAATTGACACATCTGTTTTACAGATAATTCTCTCTCACCTCATTAAATAGTGGGAGTGGAAAAGGGAAAAGGAAAAGAGTAATAAGGGAAGGATATAAGGAAGGGGAAAGGATTCAAAGGGGAGGGAGGTACTCTAAAGAGGGTGAGCTGCGTGATGCCAGTAATGCCCAAAAGTTTAATACTGGGAAACAGGGTAAGGGGGGAAAGAAAAAGAAAAGCATAATCTGTGGATAATATGATGAAAAAAAATACAGAATTAGTAATTTAACTGTAAATGTGAATGGGATGAACTCTTCCATAAAGCAGAGGTGGATAGCAGACTGGATCAAAAGTCAGAACACTACAATACAAGAAACACATTTAAAGCAGGGAAATATATACAGAGTAAAGGTAAAAGGCTGGAGCAGAATCTATTATGCTTCAGGTGAAGTCAAAAAAGCAGGGGTAGCCATCCATATCTTGTATGAAGGAAAAGCAAAATTTGATCTAATTAAAACAGATAAGGAAGGAAACTATATCTTGCTAAAAGGTAGCATAGACAATGAAGCAATATCAATACTAAGCATATATGCACCAAGTGGTATAGCATCTAACTTCCTAAAGAAGAAGTTAAGAGAGTTGTAAGAAAAAATAGACAGCAAAACTATAATAGTGGGAGATCTCAACCTTGCACTTTCAGAATTAAATCAAACCACAAAAAATAAGAAAGAAATTAAAGAGATAAATAAAATATTAGAAACATTAGGTATGATAGATCTTTGGAGAAAACTGAATGGTGACAGAAAGGAGTATATTTTCTTCTCAAGAGTTCATGGAACCTATACAAAAATTGATCGTGTATTAGGATATAAAGACCTCAAAATTAAATGTTGGAAGGAAGAAATAGTAATTGACTTCTTTTCAGTTCACAATGCAAGAAAAACTATATTCAACAAAATTTAGGGGTAAATAGACTAAAAAGTAATTGGAAACTAAATAATCTCATCTTAAAGAATGATTGAATGAAACAGTAAATTATAGACGCAATTAATAATTTCACTAAAGGTAATGAAAATGATGAGACATCATACCAAAATTTGTGGGATGCAGCCAAAGTGACAATAAAGGGAAATTTTATATATTTAGAGGCTTACTTGAATAAAATAGAGAAAGAGAAGATTAATGAATTGGGCTTGCAGGTTAAAAACCTAGAAAAAGACTAAATTAACCCCCCCAATCAAATACTAAAATTGAAATTCTAAAATTAAAAGGAGAAATTTAAAAAATTAAAAGAAAAAAATTATTGAATTAATAAATAAAATTAAGAGTTGGTTTTGTGAAAAAAACAACAATAAAATAGATAAACCTTTTGTAAATCTGATTAGAAAAAGGAAAGAGGAAAATCAAATTGTTAGTCTTAAAAAATGAAAAGGAGAAACTTCCCACCAATGAAGAGGTAATTAGAGCAATAATAAGGAGTTACTTTGCCCAACTTAATGCCAATAAATTTGATAACCTAAGTGAAATGGATGACTACCTCCAAAAATATAGGCTTCCCAGATTAACAGAGGAGGAAGTAAATTGTTTAAATAGTCCTATTTCAGAAAAAAAAAAAAAAAAAAAAAAATAGAACAAGCTATTAATCAACTCCCTAAGAAAAACACCCCAGGACCAGATAGATTTACGTGTGAATTCTACCAAACATATAAATAACAATTAGCTCCAATGTTATATAAACTATTTTAAATAATAGGGAATGGAGGAGTCCTACAAAATTCCTTTATGACACAAACATGGTACAATACCTAAACCAAGTAGGTTGAAAACAGAGAAAGAATATTGATGCTAAAATTTTAAATGAAATATTAGCAAAATGATTACAGAAAATCATCCCCAGGATAATAAACCATGATCAAGTAGGATTTATACCAGGAATGCAGGGCTGGTTCAATATTAGGAAAACTATTAATATAATTGACCATATTAATAACCAAATTAACAAAAAAAAATAAGATACTCTGAATAGATGCAGAAAAAGCATTTGATAAAATGCATCATCCATTCCTATTAAAAACACTTGAGAGTATAGGACTTTTTTCTTAAAATAGTCAGTAGCATCTTTTTAAAACCATGAGTAAGCATCATATGTAATGGGGATAAACGGGAACCATTCCCAATAAAATCAAGATTAAAACAAGGTTGCCAACTATCATCATTACTATTCAATATTGTGTTAGCAATGCTAGCTTCAGCAATAAGAAATGAAAAAGAGATTAAAGGAATTAGGATATGTAATGAGGAAACCAAATTATCACTCTTTGTAGATGATATGATGGCATCCTTAGAGAACCCCAGAGATTCTAGTAAAAAGCTATTAGCAATAATCCACAACATTAGCAAAGTTGCAGGATACAAAATAAACCCACATAAATCATCAGCATTCTTACATATCAGTAACAAAATTCAACAGTTAGAACTACAAAGAGAAATTCCATTTAAAGTAACTACTGATAATATAAAATATTTAGGAATCTATCTGCCAAGGGAATATCAGAAACTATAAGAGCAAAACTACAAAACACTTTCCACACAAATAAAGTCAGATCTAACCAATTGGAAAAATATTAAATGCTCTTGGATTGAGCAAGCAAATATAATAAAGATGACAATACTACATAAACTAATCTATTTATTTAGCACTATACCAATCAGATTCCCCAAAAAACTATTTTAATGACCTAAAAAAATAACAAAATTCATATGCAAAAACAAAAGATCAAGAATTTCAAGGGAATTAATGAAAAAAAAAAATCAAAAGAAGGTGGCCTTGTGGTGCCAGATCTAAAATTATATTATAAAGCAGCGGTTACCAAAACCATTTGTTTTAGGCATGAAACAGACTAGTTTATTAGTGGAATAGGTTAGGTTCAAAGGACAAAACAGCCAATAACTTTAATAATCTGATGTTTGACAAACCCAAATACCCCATCTAATGGGATAAGAACTCACTGTTTGACAAATATTGCTGGGAAAATTGGAAATTAACATGGCAGAAACTAGGCATTGACTTATGCTTAACACCATACACCAAGATAAAGGTCAAAATGAGTTCATGGCCAAGGCATAAAAAATGAGATTATAGATAAATTAGAAGAACATAAATTCATTTACCTCTCAGACCTGTGGAAGAGGAAGGAATTTATAACCCAACGAAGAACTAGAGATTATTATTGATCATAAAATAGAAAATGTTGATTATATCAAATTGAAAAGTTTTTGTAAACACAAAACTAATGTAGACAAGATTAGAAGGGAAGCAATAAACTGGGGAAACATTTTTACAATCAAAGATTCTGATAAAGGCCACATTTCCAAAATACATAGAAAATTGACTCTAATTTATAAAAAAATCAAGCCATTCTCCAACTGATAAATGGTCAAAGGATATGAACAGACAATTCCCAGACAAAGAAATTGAAACTATTTCTAGCCATATGAAAAGATGCTCCAAGTCATTATTAATCAGAGAAATGCAAATTAAGACAACTGAGATACCACTATACAGCTGTCAGATTGGCTAGAATGATAGGGAAAGATAATGTAGAATGTTGGAGGGGATGTGGGAAAATTGGAACTCTGATACATTGTTGGTGGAATTGCAAATACATCCAGCCATTCTTGAGAGCAATTTGGAACTATGTTCAAAAAGTTTTCAAATGGTGCATACTCTTTGATCCAGCAGTGTTAGTACTGGGCTTATATCCCAAAGAGATTTTAAAGAAGGGAAAGGGATCTGTATGTGCAAGAATGTTTGTGGCAGTCCTCTTAGTAGTGGCCAGAAACTGGAAACAGAGTGGATGCCTCTCAATTGCAGATAAATTATGGTATGTGAATATTATGGAATATTATTGTTCAGTAAGAAATGACCAGCAGGATGCTTTCCGAAAGACCTGTTGAGACTTACATGAATTGATGCTGGATGAAATGAGCAGCACCAGGGGATCATTATATACTTCATGAACAATACTATATGATGATCAATTCTGATGGATGTGCCCCTCTTCAACAATGAGGTGAACCAAATCTATTCCAATAGAGCAGTAATGAACTGAACCTGCTACATCCAGTGAAAGAATTCTGGGAGATGACTATTAACCACTATATAGAATGTTCATTGCCTCTATTTTTGTGGACCTGCATTTTTTTATTTACTTCACTGGCTAATTGTATGCTATTTTAAAGTCCGATTCTTTTTTGTATACCAAAATAACTATTTGGACATGTATACATGCGTTGTATTTAACTTGTACTTTAACATATTTAACATGTATTGGTCAACCTGCCATCTGGGGAAGGGATTGGGGGAAGAAGGGGGAAAGTTGGAAGAAAAGGTTTTGCAATTGTCAATGCTGAAAAATTACCCATGCATATATCTTATAAATATAAAGCTATTAAAAAAAAAAAAAACAGGGTAAATGGAAGCAAATGGATTTATGAGACAAAAACAGCTGACCTGGAAAGTAAATCCAGTAGAGGCGAGTGAAAAAAAAATATTGATTTGTCTGAAAGCCATAAACAAAGGAAGAGCCTGGGATAGCATTCTACAAGAGGTCACTAAAGAAATCTGCCCCAATGTTCTAGAAACAGAGAGGGGAAATACTCCTCAAATGAATCCATTGATCATCTCTGGAATGAGATCCCATAGAAAAAACTCCAAAACTTTAATTTCAAGGAAAAAATACTTTAAGCTTTCAGAAAAAAATCAAATGTCCAGGAGTAACCATCAGACTTACCCAGGATCTAACAGCTTCTACAATAAAGTGTCAAGGGTTTGGAATACCATATTCCTGAAGGCAAAGGACTTATGATTACAATCAGCAGTTAACTACCCAGCATGACTCAGCATCATCTTTCAGGGGAGGAGATGGAGCTTCAAGTAAAAGACTTTTTAAGTCTTTATAAGCTCCATCTTCAAGAAAAAAAACAAGAAAAAAAACCTTGTTAATAATTTCTTTTGAGGGGGCAGAGCCAAGATGGTGGAGAAGATACACGCGATTCTGTGAGCTCCCTTCTTCCCTCAGTACCAATTAGTTAAATCAGCCTCAAAAATAACGCTGGACTGATAGAAACCACAAGGACTGGAAGCACGACTTACCAGCTGAAGAGAATCTGGAGTTTCAACAGAAAAGGTCGGTTCACAGGGGAGGAACAAAAGAGGCCAGCACAGACGGTTGGGTGGTGGCACACTGAGCCAATTGTGCTGGAGAGGGCTCTGGGATCAGAGAAGCCACTGAGATAGAAGAATCTGGCACAGGCTGTTAGCTCTTCTCTGCTTATAAAACAGCAGTTTAAAATACAAAGCCAGATAGTAAAACCACCCCAATCGGGAAGTGACCTAACAGATCTAGGCACTGTGGGTATGGCCGACTTAGGCTGTCCAGGCTTTCACCTGGGGGTAGTTAAGAGATTGAAAAGTGGGCAGACATAGCCCAAGGTAACAGATAGTGCCTGGCTCGGCTGGAGGCTGTGGAACTCAGCCACCAAAGTCCCAGAGAAGTGGAACCTTTGAAATAGAGACCGCAGTTTCAGGGCAGACACTTCCAGTTTGAGCACAGGGGCTTTTTACATCAGCTGCTGATATCCATGCCCCAAAGGATGCATTGGCTGAGCTTTGGGTCACTTTTACTGTTCAGTCTTAAACCTCAGGGAAGTTGCTAAAACACACTAGGGTCCTTCACTGGGCCACCCTCACAGTGCAGCCATGTCACCTCTGAGGCATTTCTAGGGAGGGGGAAGGGGAACTCTCTCCCAGAGCTCTCTCTTAACTCAGGCACAGGAGCCACTGCATCTATCCAGTTAGGGAGGAAGCTGGTAAATAAGTAAATAATTAACTTCTTACCCCAAGGGCAGACCCCAAAAGATTTTTAACAATGAGTAAAAAGCTGAAGAGAATAATTGATTCCTTCTACACAGAGAAAGAGTGGGTATCCAAGCCTTAGTAAGTTAACAGCAGAGAGTTAGCAGATAACATTCTAAAGGGGAATGATACCTGCCTCCCATCACATAACTCTCTAGAAGAGACTATTAAAAAGTTAAGAGAGTTTGGAGAAAAATGGGAAAAGGAAAGAGAAACTATGATAGAGAATAACAATGTCCTGAAATTTGAGTTGGAAAAAATAAAGAATTCACAGGAGATACAGGGAAACAAAATTTGTGAACTGGAAAAGGTTTAAAAAATCACAGGATAGTAGGATTTCTAAATTGGAAAAGATAAAAAAATTCTCAAGAAAGTAGGATTTCTGAATTGGAAAAAGAAAATAACTGTAGAAAAATTAGGGAAATGGAAAAATTCAATAGAGCAAAATAATTCATTTAAAAATTCAATTGGGCATATACAAAAAGAACTAAAAATGTGAATGAAGAAAATAACTCATTAAAAATCAGGATGGAACAAATAGAAATGAATGATTCATTGAGAACCCAAGAATCAGTCAAACAAAACAAAAACAAAAACAAAAACAACAAAAAAAGGAAAAGCTGGAGAATAATGTCAAATACTTACTGGGAAAATTTATAGACCTGGAAAATAGATCTAGGAGAGATAATCTGAGAATCATTGGACTTCCTGAAAACTATGATCAAAAAAAGAGCCAAGATTTTATTTTAAAGGAAATCATCAAAGAGAACTGTCCAGAGATAATGGAAACAGAAGGGAAAATAGGCGTTGAAAGAATTCATCAAACATCTTCTGAAAAAAACTCTAAAAACACAACTCCACGGAATATTGTGGCTAAGCTGTAGAATTACCAAACAAAGGAAAAATATTGCAAGCATCTAGAAAAAAAAATTCAAATATCAAGAGGCCACAATAAGGGTCACTCAAGATCTGGCTGCCTCCACATTAAAAGATTGAAGGGCCTGGAACCTGATATTCCAAAAGGCAAAAGATCAAGGATAGCAAAGAAGAATAAAATACCCAGCTAAGTTTAGCATTTTGTTCCATGGAAGAAGATGGTCATTTAATGAAAAAGAGGAATTCCATTTGTTTCTAAGCAAAAAACCAGACTTAAACAAAAAAATTTGATCTACATCCACAAGACTGAAGAGAAACAGACAAAGGTAAAAAGAACCCTTGAGAACTGTAAATCTGTTGTGGATATACAGAAAGTCAACATGGATAATTTGATTTCTCTGATTGAATTCTCTGAAATTCTCCCTCACCTCATTAAAAGGGGGGAGAGGAAAAGGGAAAAGGAAAAGGGGAATAAGGGAAGGGACTTGGAAGGAGGGGGGAGGGATACTAAAAAGGGAGGGCAGTGTATCATAAGTGGAGTTTATAAATTGAATATTGGGGAAGGTGTTCAGGGGGGTCAAGGGAAAAAAGCATAATCTGGGGATAATATGATGGCAGGAAATACATAATTAGTAATTTTAACTGTAAATATGAATGGGATGAACTCTCCCATCAAATGGAGACAAATAGCAGACTGGATCAAAGGTCAGAAGCCTACAATATGTTGTTTACAGGAAACACACTTAAAGCAGGGAGATACATATAGAGTAAAGATAAAAGCTTGGAGCAGAATCTATTATGCTTCAGGTAAAGCCAAAAAAGCAGGGGTAGCCATACTTAGATCAAGTAAAAGCAGAAGTTGATCTAATTAAAAGAGATAAAGAAGGAAACTGTATCCTGTTAAAAGGTAGCATAAACAATGAAGCCATATCAATAATAAAAATATATGCACCAAATAGTATAGCATCTAACTTTCTAAAGGAAAAGTTAAGAGAGTTGCAAGAAGAAATAGACAGTAAAACTATAATAGTGGAAAATCTCAACTTTGTACTCTCAGATTTAGACAAATCAAACCACAAAACAAATAAGAAAGTAATTAAAAAAGTAAATAGAACATTAGAAAACTAGATATGATAGACCTTTGGAGAAAACTGAATGGTGATAGAAAGGAATATACTTTCTTCTCAGCAGTTCATGGAACCTATACAAAAATAGACCATATATTAGGACATAAAGATCTCAAAATTAAATGTAGGAAGGCAGAAATAATAAATGCCTTTTTCTCAGATCACAATGCAATAAAAACTACATTCAATAAGAAGTAAGGGGTAAATACACCAAAAAGTAATTGGAAACCAAATAATCTCATCTTAAAAAATGACTGGGTGAAACAGCAAATTATAGAAACAATTAATAATCTCACCCAAGATAATGACAATGATGAGACATCATACCAAAATCTGTGGGATGCATATAAAGCGGTAATAAGGGGAAATTTTATACCTTTAGAAGCTTATTTGAACAAAATAGAGAAAGAGAAGATTAATGAATTGGGCCTGCAAATTAAAAAGCTAGAAAAAGACCAAATTAAAAACCCCCAACCAAAAATCAAACTTGAAATACAAAAATTAAAAGGAGAAATCAATAATATTGAAAGTAAAAAAAAAAAAAAAAACTATTGAATTAATAAATAAAACCAAGAGTTGGTATTATGAAAAAGCCAATAAAATAGATAAAACTTTGGTAAATCTGATCAGAAAAAGGAAAGAGGAAAATCAAATTGATAGTCTTACAAATGAAAAGGGGGATCTTTCCACCAATGAAGAGGAAATTAGAGAAATAATAGAGAGTTACTTTGCCCTACTTTATGCCAATAAATTTGATAACTTAAATGAAATGGATGACTTCCTCCAAAAATATAGGATTCCTAGATAAACAAAGGAGGAGATAAATTGTTTAAATAGTCCCATTTCAGAAAAAGAAATAGAACAAGCTATTAATCAACTCCACAGGAAAAAATCCCCAGGACCAGAAGGATTTATATGTGAATTCTACCAAACATTTAAAGAACAACTAGCCCCAATATTATGTAAACCATTTGAAAAAATAGAGGATGAAGGAGTCCTTCCAAACTCCTTTTATGACACAGACATGGTACTGATACCTAAACCAGGTAGATCGAAAACTGAGAAAGAAAACTACAGACCAATATCCTTAATGAATATTAATGCTAAAATCTTAAATAAGATATTAGCAAAAAGACTTCAGAAAAATCACCCCCAGGATAATACACTATGATCAAGTAGGATTTATACCAGGAATGCAGGGCTGGTTTAATATTAGGAAAACTATTAGTATAATTGACCATATTAATAATCAAATTAATAAAAACCATATGATCATCTCAATAGATGCAGAAATAGCATTTGATAAAATCCAACACACATTCCTACTAAAAATGCTTGATAGTATAGGAATAAGTGGACTATTCCTTAGGATAATCAGGAACATATATTTACAACCATCAGTAAGCATAATATGCAGTGGAGATAAACGGGAGCTTTTCCCACTAAGATCAGGAGTGAAACAAGGTAGCCCACTATCACCATTACTATTCAATATTATATTGGAAATGTTAGCCTCAGCAATAAGAGTCGAGAAAGAGATTAAAGGAATAAGAATAGGTCATGAGGAAATCAAACTGTCACTCTTTGCAGATGATATGATGGTATACTTAGAAAACCCCAGAGATTCTAATAAAAAAGTTATTAGAAATAATTCACAACTTTAGCAAAGTTGCTGGATATAAAATAAATCCACATAAATTCTCAGCATTTGTATACATCACCAACAAAATGCAACAGCAAGAGATAGCAGGAGAAATTCCATTTCAAACAAATGTTGAGAGTATAAAATATATGGGAATCCATCTACCAAAGAAAAGTCAGGAATCATATGAGGAAACATTATGAAATACTTGCCACAAAAATAAAGTCAGATTTAAATAATTGGAAAGACATCCAGTGCTCATGGATAGGCCGAGTGAATATAATAAAGATGACAATACTCCCCAAACTAATCTATTTATTTAGTGCTATACCAATCAGACTCCCAAGAAACTATTTTAGTGACCTAGAAAAAATAACAACAAAGTTCATATGGAAAAATAAAAAGTTGAGAATTTCCAGGGAACTAATGAAAAAAAAGTCAGATGAAGGTGGTCTAAGTATACCTGATCTAAAACTATATTATATATCAGCAGTCACCAAAACCATTTGATATTGGCTAAAAAATAGACCGGTCGATCAGTGGAACAGATTAGATACAAAGGACAAAAAAGGGTACAACTATAGCTATCTAGGGTTTGACAAACCCAAAGATACCAACATTAGGGATAAAAATTCATTATTTGAAAAAAACTGCCGGGAAAACTGGAAATTAGTATGGCAGAAATTAGATATGGACCCACACTTAACACCATATAGCAAGATACGATCAAAATGGGTCCATGATTCAGGTATAAAGAATGAGATCATAAATAGATTAAAGGAACAGTCTATCTCTCACACCTGTGGAGGAGGAAGGAATTTATGACTAGAGAAGAACTAGAGATAATTATTGATCACAAAATAGAATATTTTGATTACATCAAACTAAAAAGTTTCTGTACAAACAATACTAATTCAAACAAGATTAGAAAAGAAGTAACAAATTGGGAAAAATATTTTTATAGTTAAAGGTTCTGATAAAGTTCTCATTTCCAAAATATATGGAGAATTGATCCTAATTTATAAGAAATCAAACCATTCTCCAATTGGTCAAAGGATATGAACAGACAATTCTCAGATGATGAAATTGAAACTATATCCACTCATATGAAAGAGTGTACCAAATCACTACTGATCAGAGAAATGCAAATTAAGACCACTCTGAAATATCACTACATACCTATCAGATTGGCTAAGATTACAAGAACAAATAATGATGAATGTTGGAGGGGATGTGGGAAAACTGGAACACTAATACATTGTTGGTGGAGTTGTGAAAGAATCTGGCAATTGTGGAGAGCAGTCTGGAACTATGCCCAAAAAAGTTATCAAACTGTGCATACCCTTTGATCCAGCAGTGGTACTACTAGGCTTATATCCCAACGAAATATTATAGAGGGGAAAGAGACCTGTGTGTGCCAAAATGTTTGTGGAAGTACTTTCTGTAGTGGCTAGAAAGTGACAGATGAATGGATGTCCATCAATTGGAGAATGGTTGGGTAAATTATGGTGTATGAAGGTTATGGATTATTATTGCTCTGTAAGAAATGACCAGCAGGATGAATTCAGAAAGCCTTGTAGAGAATTGCATGAACTGATGCTGAGTGAAATGAGCAGAACCAGAAGATCACCATAAACTTCAACAACAATACTGTATGAAAATGTATTCTGATGGAAGTGGATATCTTCAACATAAAGAAGATCCAACTTACTTCCAGTTGATCAATGATGGACAGAAACAACTACACCCAGAGAAGGAACACTGGGAATTGAATATAAAATATTAGCACTACTGTCTATCTACCCAGGTTACTTATACCTTCGGAATCCAATACTTAACGTGCATCAAGAAAATTTGATTTACACACATATATTATATCTAGGTTATAATGTAACAAATGAAAAATGTATCAGATTGCCTGTCATCTAGGGGAGGGAGTAGAGGGAGTGAGGGGAAAATCTTGAAAAATGAATACAAGGGATAATGCTATAAAAAAATTACTTATGCATATATACTGTCAAAAATGTATAATTATAAAATTAATAAAATAAAAAAAGAATTAGTATGTCAAACAACAAATGACAAAAACAATCCATAATTTCATCCAAGATAATGACAATAATGAGACAACATATCAAAACCTATGGCATACAGCTAAAGTAGTACTTAGGGGAAATGTTTTATCTCCAAATAGATACATAAATAAAATAGAGAAAGATGAGATCATTGAATTGGGTATGCAAGTAAAAAAGCTAGAAAAATAACAAATAAAAACCCCCCAATTAAAAACCAAATTAGAAAATTTGAAATTCAAAGGAGAGATTAATAAAATAGAGTCTAAGTAAACTATTGAACTAATAAACAAATTGAATGGGCTTTATGAAAAAAAAATAAAAATAGGTAAAACTTTGTAGAAAGGAAAGAAAAAAAAAAAAAAAAACAAATCCCCATCATCAAAAATGAAAGTGGTGAACTCACCACTAATGAAAAATAAATTAAAGCAATAATTAGGAACTATTTTCCTCAATTCTATGGCAGCAAGTGTGACAATCTTCCCAAAATGTATGAATATTTGCAAAAAAAATACATTTTCTAAGTTAACCGAAGAGGAAATAAATCACTTAAATAGTCCCATTTTAGAAAAAAGAAATAGAACAAGTAATTAATGAACTCCTTAAAACAAATTTCCAGAATCAGATGGATTTACAAGTGAATTCTACAAAACATTTCATATCCTTTGACCATTTATCAATTGGAGAATGGTTCGGTTTCTTATAAATTATGGTCAGTTCTCTATATATTTTGGAAATGAGACCTTTGTCAGAACCTTTGTTTTTAAAAATATTTTCCCAATTTGTTACTTCCCTTCTAATCTTGTTTGCATTAGTATTATTTCTACAGAAACTTTTTAGTTTGATGTAATCAAAATCTTCTATTTTGTGATCAATAAAGATCTCTAGTTCTCCTCTGGTCATAAATTCCTTCCTCCTCCACAAGTCTGAGAGGTAGATTATCCTCTGTTCTTCTAATCTATTTATTATCTCCCTCTTTGTGCCTAAATCATGGATCCATTTTGATCTTATCTTGGTATATGGTGTTAAGTGTGGATCCATATCTAATTTCTGCCATACTAATTTCCAGTTTTCCCAACAGTTTTTTCCGAATAATGAATTTTTATCCCTAATGTTGGAATCTTTGGGTTTGTCAAAGATTAGATTGCTATAGATGTACCCTTTTTTGTCCTTTGTATCTAATCTGTTCCACTGATCGACCGGTCTATTTCTTAGTCAATACCAAATGGTTTTGGTGACTGCTGCTATATAATATAGCTTTAGATCAGGTACACTTAGACCACCTTCCTCTGAGTTTTTTTTCATTAGTTCCCTTGCAATTCTTGACCTTTTATTCTTCCATATGAATTTTGTTGTTATTTTTTCTAGGTCATTAAAATAGTTTCTTGGGAGTCTGATTGGTATAGCACTAAATAAATAGATTAGTTTGGGGAGTATTGTCATCTTTATTATATTCGCTCGGCCTATCCAAGAACATTGAATGTCTTTCCAATTATTTAAATCTGATTTTATTTTTGTGGCAAGTGTTTTGTAATTTTTCTCATATAATTCCTGACTTTTCTTTGGTAGATGGATTCCCAAATATTTTATACTCTCAACATTTGTTTGGAATGGAATTTCTCTTTGTATCTCTTGCTGTTGCATTTTGTTAGTGATATATAAAAATGCCGAGGATTTATGTGGATTTATTTTGTATCCTGCCACTTTGCTGAAATTTTGAATTATTTCTAGTAGCTTTTTAGCAGAGTCTTTGGGGTTCTCTAAGTATACCATCATGTCATCTGCAAAAAGTGATAATTTAATTTCCTCATTTCCTACTCTAATTCCTTGAATCTCTTTCTCGGCTCTTATTGCCGAGGCTAGCGTTTCTAGTACTATATTGAATAGTAATGGTGATAGTGGGCAACCTTGTTTCACTCCTGATCTTACTGGGAAAGGTTGCAGTTTATTTCTATTGCATATTATGCTTACTGAAGGTCTTAAATATATGCTCCTGATTATTCTAAGGAATAGTACATTTATTCCTATACTCTCAAGAGTTTTTAGTAGGAATGGATGTTGGATTTTGTCAAATGCTTTTTCTGCATCTATTGAAATGATCCTATGGTTCTTATTAATTTGATTATTAATATGGTCAATTATATTAATAGTTTTCCTAATATTAAACCAGCCCTGCATTCCTGGAATAAATCCTACTTGATCATAGTGTATTATCCTGGAGATGATTTTCTGAAGTCTTTTTGCTAATATCTTATTTAAGATTTTAGCATCAATATTCATTAAGGAGATTGTTCTATAATTTTCTTTCTCAGTTTTCGATCTACCTGGTTTAGGTATCAGTACCATGTCTGTGTCATAAAAGGAATTTGGTAGGACTCCTTCATCCCCTATTTTTTCAAATAATTTATATAACATTGGGGCTAATTGTTCTTTAAATGTTTGGTAGAATTCACATGTGACTCCATCTGGCCCTGGGGATTTTTTCCTGGGGAGCTGATTAATAGCTTGTTCTATTTCTTTTTCTGAAATGGGACTATTTAAGCAATTTATCTCCTCCTCTGTTAATCTAGGGAGCCTATATTTTTGGAGAAAGTCATCCATTTCACTTAAGTTATCAAATTTATTGGCATAAAGTTGGGCAAAGTAACTCCTTATTATTTCTCTAATTTCCTCTTCATTGGTGGAAAGATCCCCCTTTTCATTTGTAAGACTATCAATTTGATTTTCCTCTTTCTTTTTTTTGATCAAATTTACCAAAGGTTTATCTATTTTATTGGCTTTTTCATAAAACCAACTCTTGGTTTTATTTATTAATTCAATAGTTTTTTTACTTTCAATTTTATTGATTTCTCCTTTTAATTTTTGTATTTCAAGTTTAATTTTTGGTTGGGGGTTTATAATTTGGTCTTTTTCTAGCCTTTTAAGTTGTAAGCCCAATTCGTTAATCTTCTCTTTCTCAATTTTCTTCAAATAAGCCTCTAAAGATATAAAATTTCCCCTTATTACTGCTTTAGTTGCATCCCAAAGATTTTGATATGATGTCTCATCATTGTCATTATCTTGGGTGAAATTGTTAATTGTTTCTATAATTTGCTCTTTCACCCAGTCATTCTTTAAGATGAGATTATTCAGTTTCCAATTACTTTTTGGTCTATTTACCCCTAACTTTTTACTGAATGTAGCTTTTATTGCATTGTGATCTGAGAAGAAGGCATTTATTATTTCTGCCTTCCTACATTTAATTTTGAGATCTTTATGTCCTAATATATGGTCTATTTTTGTATAGGATCCATGAACTGCTGAGAAGAAAGTATATTCCTTTCTATTGCCATTCAGTTTTCTCCAAAGGTCTATCATACCTAGTTTTTCTAATGTTCTATTTACTTTTTCAATTTCTTTCTTGTTTGTTTTGTGGTTTGATTTGTCTAAATCTGAGAGTGCAAGGTTGAGATCTCCCACTATTATAGTTTTACTGTCTATTTCTTCTTGCAACTCTCTTAACTTTTCCTTTAGAAAGTTAGATGCTATACCACTTGGTGCATATATGTTTAGTATCGATATGGCTTCATTATTTATGCTACCTTTCAGCAGGATATAGTTTCCTTCCTTATCTTTTTTAAGGACATCTACTTCTACTTTTGCTTGATCTGAGATAAGGATAGCTACCCGTGCTTTTTTGGCTTTACCTGAAGCATAATAGGCTCTGTTCCAACCTTTTACCTTTATTCTGTATGTATCTTCCTGTTTTAAGTGTGTTTCCTGTAGGCAACATATTGTAGGGTTCTGCTTTTTGATCCAATCTGCTATCCGTCTCCGTTTGATGGGATCGTTCATCCCATTTACATTTACAGTTAAAATTACTAATTCTGTATTTCCTGCCATCGTATTATCCCCAGATTATGCTTTTTCCCTTTGACCCCCCTGATTCCCCTCCCCGATATTTAATTTACAAACCCCCCTTGTGACATGCAACCCTCCCTCTTTTTTTTTTAGGATCCCTCCCCCCTCCCTCCAAGTCCCTTCACTTATTCTCCTTTTCCTTTTCCCTTTTCCTCTCCCCCCTTTTAATGAGGTGAGAGAAAATTCTCTGAAAAACAAATATGTTAATTATTTACTCTTTGAGCCTCTCCTGATGAGAGTAAGATTCACACAATGATTCTCCCCCTCACTAAGTTCCCTCAGATATGGTGTATTTTCTATGCCTCTTCCTGGGATGTAGTTTCCCTCTTTTTATCACTCCTTCCCCTTTTTCTGAAATGACCTCCTTCCCTTTACTACACCCCCCTTTTTTTCTTTTATATCAGTAAAATCAAATTATCCTTGAGTATTTTTTTATATACCCACAACAGAGTTACAGTTCTCAAGGGTTCTGTGTACCTTTTTCTGTTTCTCTTCAGTCTTGTGGATGTAGATCAAATTTTTTGTTTAAGTCTGGTTTTTTTCTTAGAAACATATAGAATTCCTCTGTTTCATTGAATGACCATCTTCTTCCATGGAAAAAGATGCTAAACTTAGCTGGGTAGTTCATTCTTGGTTGCAGTCCTTGATCTTTTGCCTTACGGAATATCAGGTTCCAGGCCCTTCTATCTTTTAATGTGGAGGCAGCCAGATCTTGGGTGACCCTTATTGTGGCACCTTGGTATTTAAATTGTTTTTTTCTAGCTGCTTGCAGGATTTTCTCCTTTGTGTTGTAATTCTGCAGCTTAGCCACAATATTCCGTGGTGTTCTTTTTTTAGGGTCTATTTCAGAAGGAGTTCGATGAATTCTTTCCACATCTACTTTCCCTTCTGTTTCTATTATCTCTGGACAGTTCTCTTTGATAATTTCCTGTAAAATAGAATCTAGGCTCTTTTTTTGGTCATAGTTTTCTGGAAGTCCAATGATCCGCAGATTATCTCTCCTAGATCTATTTTCCAGGTCTATAGATTTTCCCAGTAAGTATTTGACGTTGTTCTCTAGCTTCTCATTTTTTTTTTTTTTTGTTTTGTTTTGTTTTGTTTGACTGATTTTTGGGTTCTCTGTGAATCATTCATTTCTATTTGTTCCATCCTGACTTTTAAGGAGTTATTTTCTTCTTCACAGTTTTTAGTTCTTTTTGTAAATGCCCAATTTCGTTTTTAAATGAAATATTTTGCTCTATTGAATTTTTTTCCATTTCCCTAATTTTTTTTTGAGAATTATTTTCTTTTTCCAATTCAGAAATTCTATTTTCTTGAGACTTCTTTTTCTTTTCCAATTCAGAAATCCTACTTTCCTGTGTTTTTTTAACCTTTTCTAATTCATAAATTTTGTTTCCCTGCATCTCCTGTGAATTCTTTATTTTTTCCAACTCCAATTTCAGGACGTTGTTATTCTCTATCGTAGCTTCCCTTTCCTTTCCCCATTTTTCTTCAATGTCCCTCAATTTTTTTTTTTTTTTCTTCTACTAAAATATACTCTTTCTTGATTTATTCATGTGTTGTTGTATATTTTCACTCCTTCCTGGTGTTCTTTTTTTTTTTTTTTTTTTTTTTTATATATATATATATATATATATTTTTTATAATATTATCCCTTGTATTCATTTTTCCAATTTACCCCCCCTCCCTCTATTCCCTCCCCCCGACGACAGGCAATACCATACATTTTACATGTGTTACAATATAGTCTAGGTACAATACATGTGTGCGAATATCACTTTCTTGTTGCACAATAAACATTAGAATCCGAAGGTACATGCAACCTGGGCAGACAGATATTAGTGCTAACAATTTTCATTCCCCTCCCAGTGTTTCTTCTCTGGGTGCAGCTACCTCTGTCCATCATTGATCAACTGGAAGTGAGTTGGATCTTCTTTATGTTGAAGATTTCCACTTCCATCAGAATACATCCTCATACAGCATTGTTGTTGAAGTGTACAGTGATCTTCTGGTTCTGCTCATTTCACTCAGCATCAGTTGATTTAAGTCTCTCCAGGCCTCTCTATATTCCTCCTGCTGGTCATTTCTTACCGAGCAATAATATTCCATAACTTTCATATACCACAATTTACCCAACCATTCTCCAACTGATGGACATCCATTCATCTTCCAGTTTCTAGCTACAACAAAAAGAGCTGCCACAAACATTTTGGCACATATATGTCTCTTTCCGCTCTTTAGTATTTCTTTGGGATATAATCCCAGTAGTAGCGCTGCTGGGTCAAAGGGTATGCACAGTTTGATAACTTTTTGGGCATAATTCCAGATTGCTCTCCAGAATGGCTGGATTCTTTCACAACTCCACCAGCAATGTATTAGTGTCCCAGTTTTCCCACATCCCCTCCAACATTTGTCATTATTTGTTCCTGTCATCTTAGCCAATCTGACAGGTGTGTAGTGGTATCTCAGAGTGGTCTTAATTTGCATTTCTCTGATCAGTAGTGATTTGGAACACTTTTTCATGTGAGTGGATATAGTTTCAATTTCTTCCTCTGAGAATTGTCTGTTCATATCCTTTGACCATTTATCAATTGGAGAATGGTTCGGTTTCTTATAAATTTGGGTCAGTTCTCTATATATTTTGGAAATGAGACCTTTGTCAGAACCTTTGTTTTTAAAAATATTTTCCCAATTTGTTACTTCCCTTCTAATCTTGTTTGCATTAGTATTATTTGTACAGAAACTTTTTAGTTTGATGTAATCAAAATCTTCTATTTTGTGATCAATAATGATCTCTAGTTCTCCTCTGGTCATAAATTCCTTCCTCCTCCACAAGTCTGAGAGGTAGATTATCCTCTGTTCTTCTAATCTATTTATTATCTCCCTCTTTGTGCCTAAATCATGGATCCATTTTGATCTTATCTTGGTATATGGTGTTAAGTGTGGATCCATATCTAATTTCTGCCATACTAATTTCCAGTTTTCCCAACAGTTTTTTCCGAATAATGAATTTTTATCCCTAATGTTGGAATCTTTGGGTTTGTCAAAGATTAGATTGCTATAGATGTACCCTTTTTTGTCCTTTGTATCTAATCTGTTCCACTGATCTACCGGTCTATTTCGTAGCCAATACCAAATGGTTTTGGTGACTGCTGCTATATAATATAGCTTTAGATCAGGTACACTTAGACCACCTTCCTCTGAGTTTTTTTTTTATTAGTTCCCTTGCAATTCTTGACCTTTTATTCTTCCATATGAATTTTGTTGTTATTTTTTCTAGGTCATTAAAATAGTTTCTTGGGAGTCTGATTGGTATAGCACTAAATAAATAGATTAGTTTGGGGAGTATTGTCATCTTTATTATATTCGCTCGGCCTATCCAAGAGCACTGAATGTCTTTCCAATTATTTAAATCTGACTTTATTTTTGTGGCAAGTGTTTTGTAATTTTTCTCATATAATTCCTGACTTTTCTTTGGTAGATGGATTCCCAAATATTTTATACTCTCAACATTTGTTTGGAATGGAATTTCTCTTTGTATCTCTTGCTGTTGCATTTTGTTAGTGATATATAAAAATGCCGAGGATTTATGTGGATTTATTTTGTATCCTGCCACTTTGCTGAAATTTTGAATTATTTCTAGTAGCTTTTTAGCAGAGTCTTTGGGGTTCTCTAAGTATACCATCATGTCATCTGCAAAAAGTGATAGTTTGATTTCCTCATTTCCTACTCTAATTCCTTGAATCTCTTTCTCGGCTCTTATTGCCGAGGCTAGCGTTTCTAGTACTATATTGAATAGTAATGGTGATAGTGGGCAACCTTGTTTCACTCCTGATCTTACTGGGAAAGGTTGCAGTTTATTTCTATTGCATATTATGCTTACTGACGGTCTTAAATATATACTCCTGATTATTCTAAGGAATAATCCATTTATTCCTATACTCTCAAGAGTTTTTAGTAGGAATGGATGTTGGATTTTGTCAAATGCTTTTTCTGCATCTATTGAGATGATCATATGGTTCTTATTAATTTGATTATTAATATGGTTAATTATATTAATAGTTTTCCTAATATTAAACCAGCCCTGCATTCCTGGAATAAATCCTACTTGATCATAGTGTATTATCTTGGAGATGATTTTCTGAAGTCTTTTTGCTAATATCTTATTTAAGATTTTAGCATCAATATTCATTAAGGAGATTGGTCTATAATTTTCTTTCTCAGTTTTCGATCTACCAGGTTTAGGTATCAGTACCATGTCTGTGTCATAAAAGGAGTTTGGTAGGACTCCTTCATCCCCTATTTTTTCAAATAATTTATATAACATTGGGGCTAATTGTTCTTTAAATGTTTGGTAGAATTCACATGTGAATCCATCTGGCCCTGGGGATTTTTTCCTGGGGAGTTGATTAATAGCTTGTTCTATTTCTTTTTCTGAAATGGGACTATTTAAGCAATTTATCTCCTCCTCTGTTAATCTAGGGAGCCTATATTTTTGGAGAAAGTCATCCATTTCACTTAAGTTATCAAATTTATTGGCATAAAGTTGGGCAAAGTAACTCCTTATTATTTCTCTAATTTCCTCTTCATTGGTGGAAAGATCCCCCTTTTCATTTGTAAGACTATCAATTTGATTTTCCTCTTTCTTTTTTTTGATCAAATTTACCAAAGGTTTATCTATTTTATTGGCTTTTTCATAAAACCAACTCTTGGTTTTATTTATTAATTCAATAGTTTTTTTACTTTCAATTTTATTGATTTCTCCTTTTAATTTTTGTATTTCGAGTTTAATTTTTGGTTGGGGGTTTATAATTTGGTCTTTTTCTAGCCTTTTAAGTTGTAAGCCCAATTCGTTAATCTTCTCTTTCTCAATTTTCTTCAAATAAGCCTCTAAAGATATAAAATTTCCCCTTATTACTGCTTTAGCTGCATCCCAAAGATTTTGATATGATGTCTCATCATTATCATTATCTTGGGTGAAATTGTTAATTGTTTCTATAATTTGCTCTTTCACCCAGTCATTCTTTAAGATGAGAATATTCAGTTTCCAATTACTTTTTGGTCTATTTACCCCTAACTTTTTACTGAATGTAGCTTTTATTGCATTGTGATCTGAGAAGAAGGCATTTATTATTTCTGCCTTCCTACATTTAATTTTGAGATCTTTATGTCCTAATATATGGTCAATTTTTGTATAGGATCCATGAACTGCTGAGAAGAAAGTATATTCCTTCCTATTGCCATTCAGTTTTCTCCAAAGGTCTATCATACCTAGTTTTTCTAATGTTCTATTTACTTTTTTAATTTCTTTCTTGTTTGTTTTGTGGTTTGATTTGTCTAAATCTGAGAGTGCAAGGTTGAGATCTCCCACTATTATAGTTTTACTGTCTATTTCTTCTTGCAGTTCTCTTAACTTTTCCTTTAGAAAGTTAGATGCTATACCACTTGGTGCATATATGTTTAGTATTGATATGGCTTCATTATTTATGCTACCTTTCAGCAGGATATAGTTTCCTTCCTTATCTTTTTTAAGGAGATCTACTTCTGCTTTTGCTTGATCTGAGATAAGGATAGCTACCCCTGCTTTTTTGGCTTTACCTGAAGCATAATAGGCTCTGTTCCAACCTTTTACCTTTACTCTGTATGTATCTCCCTGCTTTAAGTGTGTTTCCTGTAGACAACATATTGTAGGGTTCTGCTTTTTGATCCAATCTGCTATCCGTCTCCGTTTGATGGGATCGTTCATCCCATTTACATTTACAGTTAAAATGACTAATTCTGTGTTTCCTGCTATCGTATTATCCCCAGATTATACTTTTTTCCCTTGACCCCCCTGATTCTCCTCCCCGATATTTAATTTACAGACCCCCCTTGTGACGCGCAACCCTCCCTCTTTTTTTTTTTTTTTTTTAGGATCCCTCCCCCCTCCCTCCAAGTCCCTTCACTTATTCTCCTTTTCCTTTCCCCTTTTCCTCTCCCCCCTTTTAATGAGGTGAGAAAAAATTCTCTGAAAAACAAATATGTTAATTATTTACTCTTTGAGCCTCTTCTGATGAGAGTAAGATTCACACAATGATTCTCCCCCTCACTAAGTTCTCTCAGATATGGTGTATTTTCTATGTCTCTTCCTGGGATGTAGTTTCCCTCTTTTTATCACTCCTTCCCCTTTTTCTGAAACGACCTCCTTCCCTTTACCACACCCCCCTTTTTTTCTTTTATATCAGTAAAATCAAATTATCCTTGAGTATTTTTTATATACCCACAACAAAGTTACAGTTCTCAAGGGTTCTGTGTACCTTTTTCTGTTTCTCTTCAGTCTTGTGGATGTAGATCAAATTTTTTGTTTAAGTCTGGTTTTTTTCTTAGAAACATATAGAATTCCTCTGTTTCATTGAATGACCATCTTCTTCCATGGAAAAAGATGCTAAACTTAGCTGGGTAGTTCATTCTTGGTTGCAGTCCTTGATCTTTTGCCTTTCGGAATATCAGGTTCCAGGCCCTTCTATCTTTTAATGTGGAGGCAGCCAGATCTTGGGTGACCCTTATTGTGGCACCTTGGTATTTAAATTGTTTTTTTCTAGCTGCTTGCAGGATTTTCTCCTTTGTGTGGTAATTCTGCAGCTTAGCCACAATATTCCGTGGTGTTCTTTTTTTAGGGTCTATTTCAGAAGGAGTTCGATGAATTCTTTCCACATCTACTTTCCCTTCTGTTTCTATTATCTCTGGACAGTTCTCTTTGATAATTTCCTGTAAAATAGAATCTAGGCTCTTTTTTTGGTCATAGTTTTCTGGAAGTCCAATAATCCGCAGATTATCTCTCCTAGATCTATTTTCCAGGTCTATAGATTTTCCCAGTAAGTATTTGACGTTGTTCTCCAGCTTCTCATTTTTTTTGTTTTGTTTGACTGATTCTTGGGTTCTCTGTGAATCATTCATTTCTATTTGTTCCATCCTGACTTTTAAGGAGTTATTTTCTTCTTTCACAGTTTTTAGTTCTTTTTGTAAATGCCCAATTTCGTTTTTAAATGAATTATTTTGCTCTATTGAGTTTTTTTCCATTTCCCTAATTTTTTTTTTTGAGAATTATTTTCTTTTTCCAATTCAGAAATTCTATTTTTTTGAGACTTTTTTATCTTTTCCAATTCAGATATCCTACTTTCCTGTGTTTTTTTAACCTTTTCTAATTCACTAATTTTGTTTCCCTGCATCTCCTGTGAATTCTTTATTTTTTCTAACTCCAATTTCAGGACGTTGTTATTCTCTATCATAACTTCCCTTTCTTTTCCCCATTTTTCTTCGATCTCCCTCAATTTTTTAAGAGCTTCTTCTAGGAGAGAGTTATGTTATGGGGGGCAGGAATCGTTCCCCTTTAGGTTGTTATCTGATTCTCTGCTGTCAACTTCCTCGGGGTTGGACACCCGCTCTTTCTCTGTATAGAAGGAATCTATGGTTTTTCTAGCTTTTTTGCTCATACTTAAAAAAAATCTTTTGGGGTCTGTCTCTGGGGTAGGAAATTATTTACTTCTTTACCAGCTTCCTCCCAGACGGGATGGATGCAGCGGCTCCTGAGCCTGAGCTAAGAGAGAGCTCTGGGAGAGAGTTCCCCACCCTCTCCCTGGCAGTGCCTCAGAGGTGATTAGCACTGCTGTGCTTCGAGGGCGTAGAATAGTGAAGACTGCAGGAAGCCCAGGCTATGTGTCCGGGTGGGGAGTGGGTGTCTGCAGCAGGTGACGTAAGAAGCCCCTGCGCTCAAACTGGAAGTGTCTGCCAGAAACCGCGGTCCCTAGTTCAAAGGTTCCGCTTCTCTGGGACTTCCTGGAGCTGAGTTCCACTCCCTCCAGCTAAGTTAGGCAGTGTGTGTTGCCTTGGGCCGTATCCACCCACTTGTCAGTCTCTTAACTATTCTCAGGAGGTAGCTGAGGCCACACCCCCTGGTGCCTGAGTCACCCCCAGGTTCCGGGGAAAATCTAATCTGAGTTTTAAAATATTTTGGCTTTCTCTTCTGAACTGCTAAATAATTAGCAGAGAAGAGCTAACAGCCTGTGCCAGATTCCTTTACCTCAGTGGCTTCTCTGATCCCAGAGCCCCTCCCAGCGCAATGGGCGCAGTGTGCCCCTACCCCACCGTCTGTGCTGGTCTTTCTTATTCCTCCCCTGAGAACTGACCTTTCCTGTTGAAACTCCAGATTCTCTTCAGCTGGTAAGTCGTGCTTCCAGTCCTTGTGGTATCTATCAATCCTGAGCTAATTTTGAGACTTAATTTATCTAATTGGTTGTGAGGGAGTGAGGACGTTCACTGAGTCGTGTGTTTCCTCTCCGCCATCTTGGCTCCGCCCCCCAATCTCCCTCAATTTTTTAAGAGTTTCTTCTAGGAGAGAGTTATGTGATGGGGGGCAGGGATCGTTCCCCTTTGGGTTGTTATCTGCTGACTCTCTGCTGTTCACTTCCTTGGGGTTGGATACCCGCTCTTTCTCTGTACAGAAGGAATCTATGGTTTTTCTAGCTTTTTTGCTCATATTTAAAAAAAACTTTTGGGGTCTGTCCCTGGGGTAGGAAATTATTTATTTACTTCTTTACCAGCTTCCTCCCAGACCGGATGGATGCAGTGGCTCCTGCGCCTGAGCTAAGATAGAGCTCTGGGAGAGAGTTCCCCACCCCCTTCCTGGAAGTGCCTCAGAGGTGATTAGCACTACTGTGCTTCGAGGGCGTAGAATAGTAAAGACAGCATAAAGCCCAGCCTAGGTGTCCGGGTGGGGAGTGGATGTCTGCAGCAGGTGACTTGAAAAGCCCCTGTGCTCAAACTGGAAGTGTCTGCCAGAAACCGCGGTCCCTAGTTCAAAGGTTCCGCTTCTCTGGGACTTCCTGGAGCTGAGTTCCACTCCCTCCAGCTAAGCTAGGCAGTGTGTGTTGCCTTGGGCCGTATCCACCCACTTGTCAATCTCTTAACTATTCTCAGGAGGTAGCTGAGGCCACACCCCCTGGTGCCGAGATCTGCTGAGTCACCTCCAGGGTCTGGGGAAAATCCAATCTGAGTTTTAAAATATTTTGGCTTTCTCTTCTGAACTGCTAAATAATTAGCAGAGAAGAGCTAACAGCCTGTGCCAGATTCCTTTACCTCAGTGGCTTCTCTGATCCCAGAGCCCCTCCCAGCACAATGGGCGCAGTGTGCCACTACCCCACCATCTGTGCTGGTCTCTCCTATTCCTCCCCTGGGAACTGACCTCTCCTGTTGAAACTCCAGATTCTCTTCAGCTGGTAAGTCGTGCTTCCAGTCCTTATGGTATCTATCAGTCCTGAGCTAATTCTGAGACTTAATTTATCTAATTGGTTGTGAGGGAGTGAGGACGTTCACAGAGACGTGTGTTTCTTCTCCGCCATCTTGGCTCCGCCCCCTTATCCAAATTCTTACTGGAAACATTTCACAGATTTAGCAAAGAGATAGGAAAAGAAATTCCATTTAAAATTTCTCTAGGCAAAATAAAATACTTGAGAGTTTATCTGCCAAGAGAAAGCCAAGAAATATATGAACACAATTACAAAAAACCCCCCAAAACTCTTCATACAAATAAAACTTAAAACATTGGAAAAACACCAATTCTTCAAGGCAAGGTTGAATTAATATAATGAAAAGGATGTCTGCCTAAAATGGTCTTCTTGTTCAGTTTCATAACAATCAAACTATCAAAACATCATTTTATAAAACTAGAAGTAATAATAACAAAAATTATCTGGAAGAACAAAAGGTCAAGAATATCAAAAAGGTCAAGTTTATCAAGAGAAATGATAAGGAAAAAAGATACAAAGGATGGTGGCTTAATAGCACCAAGCTTAAAACTATATAATAAAGCAGCACTATTGGCTACCTTTTAGTACTGGTTAAGAAATAGAGTGGTGGTTCAATGGAATAGATCAGATACAGAAGACAAGTTTATAGCAATCTAGTATTTAATAAATTTCCAAACTTCTGGAATGAGAACTCTCTATTTGACGATCATTTCTGGAAAAACTTGAAAATAGTATGTCAGAAAATTGGCATCTCATACCCCATCTCACACCCCATACCAAAGAAGGTCAAAATGAATATATTATTTGGAGATAAAGGATGTTACCATGAACAAATTAGGAGAATAAAGGATCACATCTGTCACATCTGTGGAGAATGGAGGAATTTGTGGCCAAAGAAGGACTAGAGAACATTATGACAAACAAAATAGACAACTTTGATTACATTAAAATAAAAAGTTTTTGAACAAACAAAATCAACAATCAATATTAAAAGGAAGTGCAAAACCTAAAAATATCTTTACAGACAATATTTCTGATAAAGGTCTCATGTCTAAAATATGTAAAGAGCAGCATCAAATTTCTAAGAATAAAAGTCATTCCCCAATTAATAAATGGTCAAAGGATATGAATAGATAATTTTCAGATGATGAAATTAAAGCAATTTGTAGTTATATGAAAAATGCTCTAATCACAATTGATTAGAGCAATGCAAATTTAAACAATTCTGAGGTACCACCTCACACCTCTCAGAGTGGTTAAGATGACAGGAAAATGTAATGATAAATGTTGGAGGAATTGGGAAAACTGGGACACTAGTACATTGTTGTTGGAGTTGTGCAATGATTCAATCCTTCTGGAGAGCAATCTGGAACGTGCCCAAAGGGATATAAAAATGTGCAGAGCCATTATTGGGTCTGTATTTCAAGGAACTTATAAAGGAGAAAACTGTCCCACACTTGCAAAATATTTGTAATAGCTCTTTTTTTGGTAGCAAAGAATTGGAAAATAAGTGGATGCACATCAATTGGGAAATGACTGAACAAGCAGTGGTATGTGAAGGTAATAAGATATTATGTTCTATAAAAATGATGAACAACCTGATTATAAAAAGTCCTGGAAAGCTTTACATGAACTGGTGCTGAGCAAAACAAGCAGAACTAAGAATGCATTACACTTAACAATAGCAAGAATGTGGAATGATCAACTATTAAAGGCTTCTATAAACATATTTATACAAATCTCTTGATGCTCAAGAAAAATCAGATAAAAAAAGAAAGAAAACAAAATGCAAGTGAACAACAACAAAAACAGTAGGAATGTTATGTTGTGATCCACATTCAGTTCCCATAGTCCTCCCTCTTAGTGTAGATAGCTCTTTTCATCACAAGATAATTGGAAATGGCCTCAATTATCTTATTGTTGGAAGGAGTTTTGTTTATCAGAATTGATCATCCTATAATATTGATGTTGCCATGTAAGTTCAAGTAAGTTTCTTCAGCCCTCTCTAAAATCATCCTCCTGATTGTTTCTTATAAAACAGTAATATTCCATAACATTCATATACCATAACTTATTCAATTTTTTTCCAACTGATGGGCATCCACTTAGTTAGAAGTGTCTTTCAAACCTGAAATTATATGATACTTCCAGAGTAAGAGGAGAGTAAACTGTATTTTTGGACTGGACAAGAGAAAATAATTTTAAAAATAATTTCATAAATTAAATACTTGTTTCCAATTATAAAACTTATTAACTTGTTTCTTATATCTTTTGTTGTTGACATTATTGCCTTTGTTGATTATGATGATGATTTATCAAATTTATTTCAAAATAGTCTTGCAGTATCTTATATCCTGATACATTTAATTAAAAAGGCAAAAATTTGAGACTGCCTCAAAGACAAGCTGCATTAATAGAAACAGTGCAGTGTGTATGTGTGTGTGGATGTGGATGTGTGTGTGTGTGTGTGTATGTGTACATATATATATATATATATAGATATACATCTATATCTATATAAATCCTTATTTCTACACATAAACACATACACACACACATACACACCCATAAAATTCATATCTTGCAATCACCCCCTTCTAATTAATTACACAAATTTCATGTCAGCTCAGGTCTTCATTGTCTTTCATCTGGAATTATAATTATAATTTCTGCATTAGTCTTCCTGCTTTAAGTCTTTCATGATTCATCTAGTCTATCCTTCCCACTGCTTGCTGCCAAAGTCATTTTCCTTAAGCATAGAATTGACAATCTTACTCTCCTACTCAATAAACTTCTGTGGCTTTTTTATGGCTTGTAGGATAAAATAATCTCTTTTTAGCTTTGTAAAGCCCTTCACAAACTTATTCCAGTCTATTGTTTGCATGGCTTCTTCACTCTACAATCTAGATATGCTGATCTTATTATTCCTCTGTTCCAATTACCATTTCCATTACTCTGTAGTAGAAATTCTCCAATGACTAAATTATGTACTCTGTCTTCATGTCTACATTATAGAATATTTTTCTTCTTTAAGAAGCAGCTTAAAATACTTTCAATATGAAGTCTTTTGCCCCAGTTGCTATTAACATCACTCCTAAATGTCCTAGTGTTTAATCTCTTTGCATTTATTTTATTTGTTTTTAATCGCTATATATTTTCATTTGTATTTGTTGTCTCCCTTGTCAAAATATATGATATTTCTGATTAAAGAATGTTAGTCTTTATATTTCTATCTCTAGCAATTAGCATTATAACTATCACAAAACAGGTGCTTAATAAATATTTCTTTATAAGTGAACTGAGAGTGAGCTGATGTTTTATGTTTTTTATCTGCAAGATCAATGTTTGTGATTTTTTAAAAATTGATTTAATTAGGTAACTAAATAAGAGCATTTTCACATCAGACTTAGAAAATATTTCCTTTTCTTCCCTGCTCCTTCTCCCCTATGAAATTTCCTCTAGAAATAGAATTACTGACATAAATACCTGGTGGTGTGGCAACATGACAAGATGATATTGATACTCTGATAATCTGGGTGTGTTATAATGGACTGACACAGACCTGAGAGCATCAAAGCAAAAGTTAATACAGACTTAAAGAATATACTTATCAATTTTTGTAATCAAATGTGAAAACAGAAGAAATAAGAAAACTCTGATTTCTATTTTATCAATGATTTTCCAGGCTCATTGATCACATATTTTTTTGTTTTTTTTTTTTAATTTTATTTTATAATTATAACATTTTTTTGACAGTACATATACATGGGTAATATTTTACAACATTATCCCTTGCACTTACTTCTATTCAGATTTTTTCCCTTCCTTCCCCAACCCCCTCCCCCAGATGGCAAGCAGTCTTATATATGTTAAATATATTACAATATATTCTAGATACAATATATGTTTGTAGAACCGAATTTTTTGTTGCACAGGAAGAATTGGATTCAGAAGGTAAAAATAACAGTTTACACTCATTTCCCAGTGTTCCTTTTCTGGATGTAGCTGGTTCTGTCCATCATTAATCAATTGGAATTGGATTAGCTCTTCTCTATGTTGAAGAAATCCACTTCCATCAGAATACATCCTCCTACAGTATCATTGTTGAAGTGTATAATGATCTTCTGGTTCTGCTAATTTCACTCAGCATCAGTTGATGTAAGTCTCTCCAAGCCTCTCTTTATTTCTCCTGTTGGTCATTTCTTATAGAACAATAATATTCCATAACATTCACATACCATAGTTTACCCAACCATTCTCCAATTGATGGACATCCATTCATCTTCCAGCTCCTAGCATCTATGAAAAGGGCTGCCACAAACATTTTGGCACATACAGGTCCCTTTCCCTTCTTTAGTAGTTCCTTGGGGTATAAGCCCAGTAGTAGTATGGCTGGGTCAAAGGGTATGCACATTTTGATAACTTTTTGGGCATAATTCCAGATTGCTCTCCAGAATGGTTGGATTCTTTCACAACTCCACCAACAATGCATCAGTGTCCCAGTTTTCCCACAGCCCCTCCAACATTCAGCGTTATTTGTTCCTGTCATCTTAGCCAATCTGACAGGTGTGTAATGATACCTCAGAGTTGTCTTAATTTGCATTTCTCTGATCAATAGTGATTTGGAACACTCTTTCAAATGAGTGGAAATAGTTTTAATTTCATCATCTGAAAATTGTCTGTTCATATCCTTTGACCATTTATCAATTGGAGATTGGCTTGATTTCTTATAAATTAAAGTCAATTCTCTGTATATTTTGGAGATGAGGCCTTTATCAGAACCTTTAACTGTAAAAATGTTTTCCCAATTTGTTACTTCCCTTCTAATCTTGTTTGCATTAGTTTTGTTTGTGCAGAAACTTTTTAATTTGATGTAATCAAAATCTTCTATTTTGTGATCAATAATGGTCTCTAGTTCTCCCTTGGACACAAACTCCTTCCTCCTCCACAAGTCTGAGAGGTAAACCATCCCATGTTCCTCCAATTTATTTATGATTTCGTTCTTTATGCCTAAATCTTGGACCCATTTTGATCTAATCTTAGTATGTGGTGTTAAATGTGGGTCCATGCCTAGTTTCTGCCATACTAATTTCCAGTTTTCCCAGCAGTTTTTGTCAAATAATGAATTCTTATCCCAAAATTTGGGATCTTTGGGTTTGTCAAAGATTAGATTGCTATTTTTATTCATTATCTTGCCCTGTGAACCTAACCTATGCCACTGATCAACTCGTCTATTTCTTAGCCAATACCAAATGGTTTTGGTGACTGTTGCTTTATAATATAGCTTTAAATCAGGTACACTTAGACCACCTTCCTCTGACTTTTTTTTCATTAGTTCCCTTGCAATTCTCGACCTTTTATTCTTCCATATGAATTTTGTTGTTATTTTTTCTAGGTCATTGAAATAGTTTCTTGGGAGTCTGATTGGTATAGCACTAAATAAATAGATTAGTTTGGGGAGTATTGTCATCTTTATTATATTCGCTCGGCCTATCCAAGAACACTGAATGTCTTTCAAATTATTTAAATCTGACTTTATTTTTGTGGCAAGTGTTTTGTAATTTTGCTCATATAATTCTTGACTCTCCTTTGGTAGATATATTCCCAAGTATTTTATACTCTCAACATTTGTTTGGAATGGAATTTCTCTTTGTATCTCTTGCTGTTGGATTGTGTTGGTAATGTATAAAAATCCTGAGGATTTATGTGGATTTATTTTGTATCCAGCAACTTTGCTAAAATTCTGAATTATTTCTAATAGCTTTTTAGCAGAGTCTTTGGGGTTCTCTAAGTATACCATCATGTCATCTGTGAAAAGTGATAATTTGATTTCTTCATTTCCTACTCTAATTCCTTGAATCTCTTTCTCGGCTCTTATTGCCGAGGCTAGAGTTTCTAGTACTATATTGAATAGTAATGGTGATAGTGGGCAACCTTGTTTCACTCCTGATTTTACAGGGAAAGGTTCTAGTTTATCACCATTACATATTATGCTTACTGACTGTTATAAATATATGCTCCTGATTATTTTAAGGAATAGTCTATTTATTCCATTACTCTCAAGCGTTTTTAGTAGGAATGGATGTTGGATTTTATCAAATGCTTTTTCTGCATCTATTGAGATGATCATATGATTTTTATTAATTTGATTATTAATATGGTCAATTATACTAATAGTTTTCCTAATATTAAACCAGCCCTGCATTCCTGGTATAAATCCCACTTGGTCATAGTGGATTTTCTGAAGTCTATTTGCTAATATTTTATTTAAGATTTAAGCATCAATATTCATTAAGGAAATTAGTCTATAGTTTTCTTTCTCAGTTTTCGATCTACCTGGTTTAGGTATCAGTACCATGTCTGTGTCATAGAAGGAATTTGGTAGGACTCCTTCAATCCCTATTTTTTCAAATAGTTTGCATAGCATTGGAGTTAGTTGTTCTTTAAATGTTTGGTAGAATTCACCTGTGAATCCATCTGGTGCTGGGGACTTTTTCTTAGGAAGTTGGTTAATAGCTTGGTCTATTTCTTTTTCTGAGATGGGACTATTTAGACTACTTACTTCTTCCTCTGTTAATCTCGGCAAGCTATATTTTTGAAGGTATTCTTCCATTTCATTTAAATTACCGAATTTATCGGCATAAAGTTGAGCAAAGTAGCTCCTAACTATTGTTCTAATTTCCTCTTCATTAGTGGTGAGTTCACCCTTTTCATTTTCAAGACTATCAATTTGCTTTTTCTCTTTCCTTTTTTAAATCAGGTTTACTAAGGGTTTGTCTATTTTGTTGGTTTTTTCATAAAACCAACTCTTAGTTTTATTAATTAATTCAATAGTTTTTTTACTTTCAATTTTATTAATCTCACCTTTTATTTTTTGAATTTCAAGTTTTGTGTTTGGGGATTTTTAATTTGTTCCTTTTCTAGCAATTTTAGTTGTAAGCCCAATTCGTTGGCCCTCTCTTTCTCTATTTTATGCAAGTAGGCCTGTAGAGATATAAAACTTCCCCTTATTACTGCTTTGGCTGTATCCCACACATTTTGTATGATGTCTCATTATTGTCATTTTCTTGGGTGAAGTTATTAATTATGTCTATAACTTGCTGTTTTACTCAATCATTCTTTAGTATAAGATTATTTAGTTTCCAGTTATTTTTTGGTCTATTTTCCCCTGGCTTTTTATTGAATGTAATTTTTATTGCATTATGTTCTTAAAAGGATGCATTTACTATTTCTGCCTTACTGCATTTGATTTTGAGGTTTTTATGCCCTAGTATATGATCAATTTTTGTATAGGTTCCATGAACTGCTGAGAAGAAAGTATATTCCTTTCTGTCTCCATTTAGCTTTCGCCAAAGATCTATCATATCAAACTTTTCTAGTATTCTATTTACCTCTTTGACTTCTTTCTTATTTATTTTGTGGTTTGATTTATCTAATTCTGAGAGTGCAAGGTTGAGATCTCCCGCTATTATAGTTTTGCTATCTATTTCCTCTTGCAGCTCTCTTAATTTCTCTTTTAAGAATTTAGATGCTGCACCACTTGGTGCATATATGTTTAATATTGATATTGCTTCATTATTGATGCTGCCCTTTAGCAGGATATAATGCCTTTCCTTATCTCTTTTAATTAGATCAATTTTTTTTTTTTTTTGCTTGATCTGAGATGAGGATGGCTACTCCTGCTTTCTTGGTTTTGCCTGAAGCATAATAAATTCTGCTCCACCCTTTTACTTTTAGTTTGAATGTCTCACCCTGTTTCAGGTGTGTTTCCTGTAAACAACATATAGTAAGATTCTGACTTTTAATCCAGTCTGCTAACTGCTTCCTCTTTATGAGGCAGTTTGCCCCATTCACATTTATGGTTACAATGACTAATTCTATATTGCTTGCCATCCTATTAACCCCTGCTTATGCTTTTCCCCTTTCCTTCCCTCTTACCCCCCTACCCAGTATTAAACTTGTGAATACCACTTGCTTTTCACAGCCCTCCCTTTTTAGGATCCCTCCCCCACCTTAAAGATCCTCCCCTTATTTTACCCCTTTTCCTCGAAATTTCTTTATTCCCTTCTCCTTAGCTTACTCCTTCCCTTTCACTTTTCAATGAAGTGGAAGAAGTTTCACCATAAATCGAATATGTCTATTGATACACACTATGTTCATCTCCCTCCTTTCTTTCTCTCAGATATATGATCACATATTTGTATGGATTCTGCATGAGAAGCATTAAACACAGAAATTATCCTAGTATATTTTCCAATGTCTTTTGATTGATTCTTCCTAGTATTACTCAATGGCGGTAGTTTTTTGACACCAAGAACTTTAAGAAAATTTTATTGGAATTTTCCCTTTAGAAATCCAATATGTATATCAGAAATCCAATTTTGAAAGCTGTATACCTGGCAAGGTAAGAGATACAAGGAGACTCTGTTTTGTTCTTAAGTTGGCTGCAGAAGGTAATTAATTATTTAGCAGAAATTTAAAGATTCATTCTTTGAACAAGCTTTAAACTACACCAAAACATACCAAATTGTAAAGCTCTTCCCTAAAACAATAATGAAAATTATCTTGCAATTTCCATACAAATACTTCCACTTTTTATAAATAAAAACAAAAATCTAGCTGAAAAAAAAGTTGAGAGTAAAATAACCAATGTATTCCAACTGATGGCAAGTGCACCATAGATTTTTTTTTTTTTTTGATATGGTATATGAAAATGAGAAAAAAATGTAAAAGCACCTGTCATCCTCATGACTAGACTGATATTGGACAGGCTGTATGTGGGCAGAGCTAGTGAACATCAACAACAATCACTGAAAAATATGACCCTGTGGCTTTAGATAATGAAAGATGCCTAGTCATAAAAGTCTTTGGCATCTAAAGGTAATTCAAGAATACATTTTAGTTATTACATTTGATTGCAACCTTGAATCCTGTATTGTACAGATAGAGGTCATCTAATACATACCTAAACCAACACTTTCTACCTGTCCCATGCTCCTAAGAGTTCAAAGACTAGCTTTTTTTTTTTCTACTCTTCTCAGTGTTCTCAGGATTGTTTGGGCAAAAATGTGTCATTTTGATGTTTATGTTTCAGCCTATCTCTGGGTAGGAATGGAACTTAGAGGAAATTTAAATCTATGCACATGGGTTCTCCTTCCTCAGAGTTCTGGTAAATCAGGGCAGCCATATGGATCCTTCAGGCATAAAATTATCATCTCAAATCCTCAACCCTCTGGTAAGATGAATATACAATGTGTAGATAGGGAGTCTCACTTGTTTTCTTATTCTCATTGCCCAGGAAAAGTAGGTACTTATAAATACTAGGAGATTGAATGTGGGTGAGTCATCTAGAATAAAATCCCTACCAGGATATCAGGCATTATCATTATTAGTTTGAAGAAGTTTATGACTAAATGGAGGGAAATATGATATAGTATATGAAGTGGTAGCTTTGGAGTCAAGAAGAACTAGATTTAAATCCCCTTTTAATAACTTACTGTGTGTTCTTGAGCAAGTCTTTTAACAACTCTAATCCTCAATTCCTTATGTGAAAAATAGGAATAAAAATAACATTTACCACGTAAAATTTTTCTAAATAAGAAATGAGAATATATATGCAAAATCATTTACAAACCTTAAACTACTATGTAAATGTTAATTATTATTGATTAATATGAAGAGTTTAGTTGAAAAAGTTTCTCTTGATATGGAATATAAAAGTACCATATCTTTTTACATTCCTCAATGCCATTTATTTTAGTAAATATGCCATAATACTGGTTTTGTAAAATAAATCTTGTACTTTGTTATTATCTTGTGTTCAATATTTTGATGTTCTTTTGAAAATTATAATAAATTATTAAATGCATTTGAATAAAAAAGAACTAAGACAATTCTTTTAATAGACTGTTCTAGGAAAAGTAAAATCACACTTTGTACAAGTTGAGGTTATTATTCCACAAAGTTAAGAAAATTTCTGGATTAGAAAAGCTCTACTGTGACTTCCTACATAAGGACTCAAACAATCTATGTGTTTAAGATTAGAAGATTTTAAAATTGAGGGATTCTTGAATTCTGTGAAATGTGAAGGAAATATCTCAGATCTTTAGTGGTTCATACCCAAATCTGAAAACAAGATGTTTTTCATACTTTTATACCTCCATTTCAACATTGCAATTTATCTTAAAATATGTAAGAAATCAGTAGAAGCATAAAATTCCTAATTACATTTCCCCCTAAAGTTAGTCTCCAAATATGTAATTATGTGTAGGGGTCATATTTTATTTTTCCCTTACTTAAGTTGTACAAACTCTTTAAATAACTGCTTCTAAAAATGCACACAGATCTATGAATTCTTTTGGCCACAAGCTTCAAAGATCAAATGGTTCTCTACTACAGGTGAAATGTGTAAATAAGAGAGAGTGCTGTCAATAACTTCTGTTTTTGTTAAGTTGAGCAAACATAGCCACAGCAATCATTCTCAATTAGAAAAAAGAATAACCAATTTAAGAAAAGTATCAATAAATACAGAATTTTCCATAAAACCTTCCATGAAAAGAAAAATCCTCTTTCCATCTCATATATATTAAAGTGAATTATGCTGACTTGCATAATAAAGTAAAAATGACTGTGTAATGATTAAACATCCTATCCAGAGTTAGCTGCAAATAAGGATTTTACCTTTGAAGATTACTGAAAGGCAAGCATCATACAATGGACATATTTTCTAAATCTTCAGTTTTCAATATGGCCCACATGGTTCTTATCAACTCACTGAAAAAGAGATAACTACTTAGTATCTTATAAATTTCATGTTATAGGATTTTATTTGATATATTATTTGACATATCTCAGTAAATGTATTCATTTTTCCGTTTTCCACATACATATGTTATATACTTACATATATATGCATATATATACATATATATGTATATATATGTATATATACATATGATTATATAAATACACATTTTTCTAGTAAGTAGAACCAAGAAAACATTGTACACAGCAACAAGAAGATTATATAATGGTTAATTCTAATGGACATGGCTCTTCAACAGTGAGGTGCTTCAGGGAAGTTCCAATAGATTTGTAATGAAGAGAGCCATCTGCACGCAGAGAGAGCATTGTAGGGATTAAGTGTGGATGACAACATAGTATTTTCACGTTTTGGTTATTTGATTACTTTTTGTTTTCTTTTTCATTTTTTTCTTTTTGATCTGATTTTTCTTGTGAAACATTATAATTTTAGAAATGTGTATAGAAGAATTCCACATTTAGCATGTATTGGATAACTTGCTGTCTAAGGAAAAAAGTGGGAGAAAGGGAGGGAGAAAAAATTTTGGAAAGCAAAGTTTTGCAAAGGTGAATGTCAAAAGCTATTATGCATATATTTTGAAAATAAAAATTTTTTAAAATCATTGTTTTATTCATTCACTTGATACACACATTTTTCTAGATCATCATCAAATAGGAAGGAATAGACAACAGTACATACATGTATCTTTTTACAGGAGAATTGAAATTCTTCTGGGGGGGATGAGACAAAGAAACAAAATTTAGAGAAGAAAAGAAAATCCTTCAGAATAAACATTGCTATGTATATTCATGATCTTTTCATATTGTGAATGAACTAAAAATTGTCAAATGCAGAAAATTTTTAAACAAAGTGTAAAATAATGAGTTTAAGCAGGGAAAGAATCATCAATGAATAGTATTAAAGATTCCACAAGACATATAAAACAAGAGCACTATAATTTTCTGTGAACAGAAATAATGAAGCATAGATGCTAAAATTTCAATTTTTCCATAATTATAAGACAGATAGAAGACTTAGAGTGACTATCTACTTAGGAAAATTAAAAAAAAAAAAAAAAACTTTGAAATGATCATTACATACATTTTATTTTTGTTGTGGTTGTTACTAATATAAAAATTATATCTACATTTCTTTTAAGATTTTATTGAAATAGTTTATTTTTTACTATATCCAAATTTCTCCTTATATTCCTCCATCTTTTCTAGAAAACCACATTTTATAACACAATTACATGTATGTTTGCTTAGAGAGAGAAATTAAACAGCAAAATTGATCAATACTTTGACAGAAACAAAATATTATGTACATTGGATAATACCTATTATTAATTCTCCACCCCTATATTCTACCTGTGCAAAGAATTGTTCCTCCCTCTCCTCTCTCTCTCACTCTCTCTTTCCCTCTTTTCTCTTTATAATCTTATGATATTTATTTTTCATTATATTCTGGTTGTTTTTTTCCATAGGCAATCCTTTAGTCATTACATATATGATATTTTGATTGGTATTTCACTTTGCATTAGTTAGCATATATTTCTATGCTTCTCCGTTTTCCTCATGTTCATCATTTTTCACAACAGCAAATTCTGTTACATTCATGTACTGTAATTTATTCAGTCATTCCCCAACTGATGTGTATTTACTTTTCTCATCCAATTTTTTACTGTCCCTAAAGTGCTGTCATAAATAATTTGACCTTTTGTTATTAATGAATTCCTAATAGAGAAATATTTATTTCTTTTTTGTTTTTTTATTTTAATTTTTTATTAATTTTATAATTATAATATTTTTGACAGTACATATGCATAGGTAATATTTTACAACATTAACCCTTGTAGTCCCTTCTATTCTGAATTTTTCCCCTCCTACCCTCCACCCCCTCCCTTAGATGGCAGGCATTCCCATACATATTAAATATCTTATAGTATATACTAGGTACAATACATATGTGCAGACCCGAATTTTGTTATTGTTGTTGTTGCAAAGGAAGAATTGTATTCAGAAGGTGAAAATAACCTGGGGAGGAAAAAAATGCTAACAGTTTAAACTCATTTCCCATTGTTCCTTCTCTGGGTGTAGATGATTATGTCCATCACTGATCAATTGGGTTTAGATGAGCTTTTTTCTATGTTGAAGATATCTACTTCCATCAGAATACATCCTCATATAGTATTTTTGTTGAAGTGCATAATGATCTCCTAGTTCTGCTCATTTCACTCAGCATCAGTTGATGTAAGTCGCTCCAAGCCTCTCTATATTCATGCTATTGATCATTCCTTACAGAACAATAATATTCCATAACATACATATACCATAATTTACCCAACCATTCTCCAATTGATGGACATCCATTCATCTTCCAGCTCCTAGCATCTATGAAAAGGGCTGCCACAAACATTTTGGCACATACAGGTCCCTTTCCCTTCTTTAGTATTTCCTTGGGATATAAGCCCAGTAGTAGTATGGCTGGGTCAAAGGGTATGCACATTTTGATAACTTTTTGGGCATAATTCCAAATTGCTCTCCAGAATGATTGGATTCTTTCACAACTACACCAACAATGCATAAGTATCCCAGTTTTCCCCCATCCCCTCCAACATTCATCATTATTTGTTTCTGTCATCTTAGCGAATCTGACAGGTGTGTAGTGGTATCTCAGAGTTGTCTTAATTTGCATTTCCCTGATCAATAGTGATTTGGAACACTCTTTCATATGAGTGGAAATACTTTCAATTTCATCATCTGAAAATACGCTATTCATATCATTTGACCATTTATCAATTGGAAATTGACTTGATTTCTTATAAATTAAAGTCAATTCTCTGTATATTTTGGAGATGAGGCCTTTATCAGAACCTTTAACTGTAAAAATGTTTTCCCAATTTGTTACTTCCCTTTTTTCTTTTTTTATCATGGTACTACATCTCATGAAGATGCAAAGGTAACCTATTATATCTGAAATAAAGAAAGGAGGGGGGTGAACATACTGTGTATCAATAGAAAATTTTGATTTATGGAGAAACTTCTTCCACTTCATTGAAAGTGGGAGGGAAGGAGTAAGCTAAGGGGAAAACAATACAGAAATTGTGAGGAAAAGGGGTAAAAGAGGGGGAGGAACGTTAAGGTGGAGGAGGGATACTAAAAAGGAAAGGCTGTGAAAAACAAGTGGTGCTCATAAGTTTAATACTGGGGAGGAGGGTAAGAGGGAAGGAAAGGAGAAAAGCATAAGCAGGGGCTAAAAGAATGGCAAGCAATATAGAATTAGTCATTCTAACCATAAATGTGAATGGGGTAAACTCCCCCATAAAGAGGAAGCAGTTAGCAGATTGGATTAAAAGTCAGAATCCTACTATATGTTGTTTACAGGAAACACACCTGAAACAGGGTGAGACATTCAAAATAAAAGTAAAGGGATGGAGCAGAATCTACTATGCTTCAGTTGAAGCCAAAAAAGCAGGGGTAGCCATCCTCATTTCAGATCAAGCAAAAACAAAAATTGATCTAATTAAAAGAGATAAGGAAGGGCATTATATTCTGCTAAAGGGTAGCATAGATAATGAAGCAGTATCAATATTAAACATATACCCACCAAGTGGTGCAGCACCTAAATTCTTGAAAGACAAATTAAGAGAGATGCAAAAAGAAATAGACAGCAAAATTATAATAGTGGGAGATCTCAATTTTTCACTCACAGAATTACATAAATCAAACCACAAAATAAATAATAAGGAAGTCAAAGAGGTTAATAGAATACTAGATAAGTTTGATATGATAGATCTTTAGAGAAATCTAAATGGAGACAGAAAGGAGTACACGTTCTTCTCAGCAGTTCATGGAACCTATACAAAAATTGATCATATACTAGGACATAAAAACCTCAAAACCAAATGCAATAAGGAAGAAATAGTAAATGCATACTTTTCAGACCACAATGCAATAAAAATTACATTGAATAAAAAGCCAGGGGAAAATAGACCAAAAAATAACTGGAAACTAAATAATCTTATACTAAAGAATGATTGGGTAAAACAGCAAATCATAGACATAATTAATAACTTCACCCAAGAAAATGACAATAATGAGACATCATACCAAAATGTGTGGGATACAGCCAAAGCAGTAATAAGAGGAAGTTTTATATCTCTACAGGCCTACTTGCATAAAATAGAGAAAGAGGTCAACGAATTGGGCTTACAACTAAAAATGCTAGAAAAGGAACAAATTAAAAAACCCCAGACTAACATGAAACATGAAATTCTAAAACTAAAAGGTGAAATTAATAAAATTGAAAGTAAAAAAAAAATTGGAATTAATTAATAAAACTAAGAGTTGGTTCTATGAAAAAAACCAACAAAATAGACAAACCCTTAGAAAATCTGATTAAAAAAGGGAAAGAGGAAAAGCAAATTGTTAGTCTTGAAAATGAAAAGGGAGAACTCACCACTAATGTAGAGGAAATTAGAACAATAGTTAGGAGCTACTTTGCTCACTTTTATGTCAATAAATTCAATAATTTAAATGAAATGGAAGAATATCCTTAAAAAATATAGCTTGCGCAGATTAACAGAGGAAGAAGTAAATCGTCTAAATAGTCCCATTTCAGAAAAAGAAATAGAACAAGCTATTAACCAACTCCCTAAGAAAATATCCCCTGGACCAGATGGATTTACATGTGAATTCTACCAAACATTTAAAGAACAACTAACTCCAGTGCTATATAAACTATTTGAAAAAATAGGGATAGAAGGAGTCCTACCAAATTCTTTTTATGACACATACATGATACTGATACCTAAACCAAGTAGGCTGAAAACAGAGAAATAAATTATAGACCAATTTCCTTAATGAATATTGATGCTAAAATCTTAAATAAAATATTAGCAAAAAGACTACAGAAAATCATCCCCAGGATAATACAGTATGACCAAGTGAATGCAGGAATGCAGGGCTGATTTAATATTAGGAAAACTATTAGCATAATTGACTATATCAGTAATCAAATTAACAAAAAACATATGATCATCTTAATAGATGCAGAAAAAGCATTTGATAAAATTCAACTTCCATTCCTACTAAAAACACTTGAGAGTATAGGAATAAATGGACTATTCCTTAAAATAATAAGGAGCATATATTTAAAACAGTCAGTAAGCATCATATGTAATGGCGATAAACTGGAATCTTACCCTGTAAGATCAGGAGTGAAATAAGGTTGCCCACTATCACCATTACTATACAATATACTAGAAATGCTAGCCTCGGCAATAAGAGACGAGAAAGAGATTCAAGGAATTAGAGTAGGTAATGAGGAAGTCAAACTATCACTCTTTACAGATGACTTGATGGTATACTTAGAGAACCCCAAAGACTCTGCTTAAAAGCTATTAGAAATAATTCAGAACTTTAGCAAAGTTGCAGTATACAAAATAAATCCACATAACTCCTCAGCATTTTTATACTTTACCAAGACAATCCAAGAGTAAGAGATAAAAAGAGAAATTCCATTCAAAATAGCGGTCGATAGTATAAAATATTTGGGAATTTATCTACCAAATGAAAGTCAGGAATTATATGAGCAAAATTACAAAACACTTGCCATAAAAATAACGTCAGATTTAAATAATTGGAAAGACATTGAGTGCTCTTGGATAGGGCGAGGGAATATAATCAAGATGACAATACTCGCTAAACTTATCTATTTATTAAGTGCTATACCAATCAGACTCCCAAGAAAACTATTTTAATGACCTAGAAAAAGTAACAACAAAATTCATATGGAAGAACAAAAGGTCCAGAATTTCAAGGGAAGTAATGAAAGAAAAAAAAAAAAATAAATGAAGGTAGCCCAGCTGTAACTGATCTAGAACTATATTATAAAGCAGCAGTCACCAAAACCATTTGGTATTGGCTAAGAAATAGACTAGTTGATCAGTGGAATAGGTTAGGTTCATAGCACAAAATAGTGAATAAAAATAACAATCTAGTGTTTGACAAAACCAAAGATCTCAACTTTTGGGATAAGAATTCATTATTTGACAAAACCTGCTGGGAAAACTGGAAATCAGTATGGCAGAAACTAGGCATAGATCCACACTTAACACCACATACTAAGAGAAGATCAAAATGAGTCCATGATTTAGGCATAAAGAATGATATCAAAAATAAATTAGAGGAACACAGGATAGTTTACCTCTCAGATTTGTGGAGGAGGAAGGAATTTGTGCCCAAAGGAGAACTACAGATCATTACTGATCACAAAATTGATAATTTTGATTACATCAAATTAAAAAAGCTTTTGTACAAAAAAAACTAATGCAAAAAAGATTAGAAGGGAAGTAACAAATTGGGAAAACTTTTTTTTTACACTGAAAGGTTCTGATAAAGGCCTCATCTCCAAAATATATACAGAATGACTCTAATTTCTAAGAAATTAAGTCATTTTCCAATTGATAAATGGTCAAAGGATATTAGCAGATAATTTTGAGATGAAGAAATTGAAACTATTTCCACTCATATGAAACTGTTCCAAATCACTATTGATCAAAGAAATGCGAATTAAGACACCTCTGAGATACCACTACACACCTGTCAGATTGGCTAAGATGATTGGAACAAGTAATGATGAATGTTGGAGGGGCTGTGGGAAAATTGGGACATGATGCATTGCTGGTGGAGTTGTGAAAGAATCCAACCATTCTGGAGAACAATCTGGGATTATGCCCCCAAAATTATCAAAATGTGCATACCCTTTGACCCAGCAGTGCTACTACTGGGCCAAGGAAATAATAAAGAAGGGAAAGGGACCTGTATGTGCCAAAAAGTTTGTGGCAGCCCTTTTTGTGGCTAGAAACTGGAAAATAAATGGATGCCCATCAATTAAGAGAATGGTTGGGGAAATTATGGTATATGAATGTTATGGAATATTATTATTCTTTAAGAAATGACCAACAGGAGGAATACAGAGGGGCTTGGAGAGACTTAAATCAACTGATGCTGAGTGAAATGAGCAGAACTAAGAGATTATTATACACTTCAACAATGATACTGTATGAGGATGTATTCTGATGGAAGTGAATATCTTCAACATAGAGAAGAGCTAATCCAATTCTAATTGATCATTGATGGACAGAACCAGCTACACCCAGAAAAGGAACATTGGGAAATGAGTGTAAAATGTTAGCATTTTTTGTTTTTTTGTTTTTTCGCCCCAGGTTATTTTTATCTTCTGAATCCAATTCTTCCTTTGCAACAATAACAAGAACAACAACAACAACAAGAAAAAATCTTCAGTTCTGCACATATATATTGTACCTAGGATATACTATAAGATATTTAATGTGTATGGGAATGCCTGCCATCTATAGGAGAGGGTGGAGGGAAGGAGGGGAAAAATTAGGAACAGTAGGATATACAAGGGATAATGTAAAAAATTACCTATGTATATGTACTGACAAAAAATGTTACAATTATAAAATAGAATAAGTCTCAGACTTCCGGCCAAGATGGCGGCATGGAGGCAGAGAGCTGCTTGAGCTCTGTGTTTTCTCTCAGGACTTACTTCATGACAAGGCTTGAAGTTAATGCTTGACCAGAAAAGAAACCCACAAATAATCACCAACTGAAGACATCCTTGAAATTCGCCAGAGAAGGTCTGTGTTTGATCAGGGAAGGGTTGAACAGACTGGGTATAGACTGGTGGCAGGCAGCGAGAGTGAGACAGGCAGCTTACACAGCTTGGACAAAAGGGAGGAGGGATGCAATCTCTGCCATTTCTGTGAAAAGACTTTTTCCTCAGTGTGGATTTTACGTCTTGGCAGCAAGCCAGGAGCAGTGGAGAGGGTACACTTTAGGTGAAGAATAAAACCCCAGAAAGCTAGCATCTCTTGGGACCCAGCCACTCCCACCCCCACCCGGAGTGACTCAGTGTGTTCTCAGAGCCTCAGAGTGCAGACACAACACAGCCATCTCTGTCCTGTTAGTGCCTTGCTACTATCTCCCTCAGTCTAGAGGAAGCTTGGTAACAACATCTCCCCCAAAAACAAACCAATTGTTTTTCTTGTCAATTTGTTTTCTTCAATTACCACACAAAGGAAACAATATTGCAAGCAGCTAAAAAAAAGCATTCAAATATCAAGTGGCCATTGTAAGGGTCACTCAAGATCTGGCTGGCTCCACATTAAAAGATAGAAGGGCCTGGAACCTGATATTCCGTAAGGCAAAAGATCAAGGACTGCAACCAAGAATGAACTACCCAGCTAAGTTTAGCATCTTTTTCCATGGAAGAAGATGGTCATTCAATGAAACAGAGGAATTCTATATGTTTCTAAGAAAAAAACCAGACTTAAACAAAAAATTTGATCTACATCCACAAGACTGAAGAGAAACAGAAAAAGGTACACAGAACCCTTGAGAACTGTAACTCTGTTGTGGGTATATAAAAAATACTCAAGGATAATTTGATTTTACTGATATAAAAGAAAAAAAGGGGGGTGTAGTAAAGGGAAGGAGGTCGGTTCAGAAAAAGGGGAAGGAGTGATAAAAAGAGGGAAACTACATCCCAGGAAGAGACATAGAAAATACACCATATCTGAGGGAACTTAGTGAGGGGGAGAATCATTGTGTGAATCTTACTCTCATCAGAAGAGGTTCAAAGAGTAAATAATTAACATATTTGTTTTTCAGAGAATTTTTCTCTCACCTCATTAAAAGGGGGGAGAGGAAAAGGGAAAAGGAAAAGGAGAATAAGTGAAGGGACTTGGAGGGAGGGGGGAGGGATCCTAAAAAAAAAAAAAAAAAAGAGGGAGGGTTGCGCGTCACAAGAGGGGTCTGTAAATTAAATATCGGGGAGGAGAATCAGGGGGGTCAAGGGAAAAAAGCATAATCTGGGGATAATACGATGGCAGGAAATACAGAATTAGTAATTTTAACTGTAAATGTAAATGGGATGAACGATCCCATCAAACGGAGACGGATAGCAGATTGGATCAAAAAGCAGAACCCTACAATATGTTGCCTACAGGAAACACACTTAAAGCAGGGAGATACATACAGAATAAAGGTAAAAGGTTGGAACAGAGCCTATTATGCTTCAGGTAAAGCCAAAAAAGCAGGCGTAGCTATCCTTATCTCAGATCAAGCAAAAGTAGAAGTAGATGTCCTTAAAAAAGATAAGGAAGGAAACTATATCCTGGTGAAAGGTAGCATAAATAATGAAGCCATATCGATACTAAACATATATGCACCAAGTGGTATAGCATCTAACTTTCTAAAGGAAAAGTTAAAAGAGTTGCAAGAAGAAATAGACAGTAAAACTATAATAGTGGGAGATCTCAACCTTGCACTCTCAGATTTAGACAAATCAAACCACAAAACAAACAAGAAAGAAATTGAAAAAGTAAATAGAATATTAGAAAAACTAGGTATGATAGACCTTTGGAGAAAACTGAATGGCAATAGAAAGGAATATACTTTCTTCTCAGCAGTTCATGGATCCTATACAAAAATAGACCATATATTAGGACATAAAGATCTCAAAATTAAATGTAGGAAGGCAGAAATAATAAATGCCTTCTTCTCAGATCACAATGCAATAAAAGCTACATTCAGTAAAAAGTTAGGGGTAAATAGACCAAAAAGTAATTGGAAACTGAATAATCTCATCTTAAAGAATGACTGGGTGAAAGAGCAAATTATAGAAACAATTAACAATTTCACCCAAGATAATGACAATGATGAGACATCATATCAAAATCTTTGGGATGCAGCTAAAGCTGTAATAAGGGGAAATTTTATATCTTTAGAGGCTTATTTGAAGAAAATTGAGAAAGAGAAGATTAACGAATTGGGCTTACAACTTAAAAGGCTAGAAAAAGACCAAATTATAAACCCCCAACCAAAAATTAAACTTGAAATACAAAAATTAAAAGGAGAAATCAATAAAATTGAAAGTAAAAAAACTATTGAATTAATAAATAAAACCAAGAGTTGGTTTTATGAAAAAGCCAATAAAATAGATAAACCTTTGGTAAATTTGATCAAAAAAAAGAAAGAGGAAAATCAAATTGATAGTCTTACAAATGAAAAGGGGGATCTTTCCACCAATGAAGAGGAAATTAGAGAAATAATAAGGAGTTACTTTGCCCAACTTTATGCCAATAAATTTGATAACTTAAGTGAAATGGATGACTTCCTCCAAAAATATAGGCTCCCTAGATTAACAGAGGAGGAGATAAATTGCTTAAATAGTCCCATTTCAGAAAAAGAAATAGAACAAGCTATTAATCAACTCCCCAGGAAAAAATCCCCAGGGCCAGATGGAGTCACATGTGAATTCTACCAAACATTTAAAGAACAATTAGCCCCAATGTTATATAAATTATTTGAAAAAATAGGGGATGAAGGAGTCCTACCAAATTCCTTTTATGACACAGACATGGTACTGATACCTAAACCAGGTAGATCGAAAACTGAGAAAGAAAATTATAGAACAATCTCCTTAATGAATATTGATGCTAAAATCTTAAATAAGATATTAGCAAAAAGACTTCAGAAAATCATCTCCAGGATAATACACTATGATCAAGTAGGATTTATTCCAGGAATGCAGGGCTGGTTTAATATTAGGAAAACTATTAATATAATTGACCATATTAATAATCAAATTAATAAGAACCATAGGATCATTTCAATAGATGCAGAAAAAGCATTTGACAAAATCCAACATCCATTCCTACTAAAAACTCTTGAGAGTATAGGAATAAATGTACTATTCCTTAGAATAATCAGGAGCATATATTTAAGACCTTCAGTAAGCATAATATGCAATAGAAATAAACTGCAACCTTTCCCAGTAAGATCAGGAGTGAAACAAGGTTGCCCACTATCACCATTACTATTCAATATAGTACTAGAAACGCTAGCCTCGGCAATAAGAGCCGAGAAAGAGATTCAAGGAATTAGAGTAGGAAATGAGGAAATTAAATTATCACTTTTTGCAGATGACATGATGGTATACTTAGAGAACCCCAAAGACTCTGCTAAAAAGCTACTAGAAATAATTCAAAATTTCAGCAAAGTGGCAGGATACAAAATAAATCCACATAAATCCTCGGCATTTTTATATATCACTAACAAAATGCAACAGCAAGAGATACAAAGAGAAATTCCATTCCAAACAAATGTTGAGAGTATAAAATATTTGGGAATCCATCTACCAAAGAAAAGTCAGGAATTATATGAGAAAAATTACAAAACACTTGCCACAAAAATAAAATCAGATTTAAATAATTGGAAAGACATTCAGTGCTCTTGGATAGGCCGAGCGAATATAATAAAGATGACAATACTCCCCAAACTAATCTATTTATTTAGTGCTATACCAATCAGACTCCCAAGAAACTATTTTAATGACCTAGAAAAAAATAACAACAAAATTCATATGGAAGAATAAAAGGTCAAGAATTGCAAGGGAACTAATGAAAAAAAACTCAGAGGAAGGTGGTCTAAGTGTACCTGATCTAAAGCTATATTATATAGCAGCAGTCACCAAAACCATTTGGTATTGGCTAAGAAATAGACCGGTAGATCAGTGGAACAGATTAGATACAAAGGACAAAAAAGGGTACATCTATAGCAATCTAATCTTTGACAAACCCAAAGATTCCAACATTAGGGATAAAAATTCATTATTCGGAAAAAACTGTTGGGAAAACTGGAAATTAGTATGGCAGAAATTAGATATGGATCCACACTTAACACCATATACCAAGATAAGATCAAAATGGGTCCATGATTTAGGCATAAAGAGGTTGATAATAAATAGATTAGAGGAACAGAGGATAATCTACCTCTCAGACTTGTGGAGGAGGAAGGAATTTATGACCAGAGGAGAACTAGAGATCATTATTGATCACAAAATAGAAGATTTTGATTACATCAAACTAAAAAGTTTCTGTACAAATAATACTAATGCAAACAAGATTAGAAGGGAAGTAACAAATTGGGAAAATATTTTTAAAAACAAAGGTTCTGACAAAGGTCTCACTTCCAAAATATATAGAGAACTGACCATAATTTATAAGAAACCGAACCATTCTCCAATTGATAAATGGTCAAAGGATATGAACAGACAATTCTCAGAGGAAGAAATTGAAACTATATCCACTCACATGAAAGAGTGTTCCAAATCACTACTGATCAGAGAAATGCAAATTAAGACCACTCTGAGATACCACTACACACCTGGCAGATTGGCTAAGATGACAGGAACAAATAATGACAAATGTTGGAGGGGATGTGGGGAAATTGGGACACTAATACATTGCTGGTGGAGTTGCGAAAGAGTCCAGCCATTCTGGAGAGCAATCTGGAATTATGCCCAAAAAGTTATCAAAATGTGCATACCCTTTGACCCAGCAGCGCTACTACTGGGATTATATCCCAAAGAAATACTAAAGAGCGGAAAGAGACATATATGTGCCAAAATGTTTGTGGCAGCCCTTTTTGTTGTAGCTAGAAACTGGAAGATGAATGGATGTCCATCAGTTGGAGAATGGTTGGGTAAATTGTGGTATATGAAGGTTATGGAATATTATTGCTCGGTAAGAAATGACCAGCAGGAGGAATACAGAGAGGCTTGGAGAGACTTACATGAACTGATGCTGAGTGAAATGAGCAGAACCAGAAGATCACTGTACACTTCAACAACAATACTGTATGAGGATGTATGCTGATGGAAGTGGAAATCTTCAACATAAAGAAGATCCAACTCACTTCCAGTTGATCAATGATGGACAGAGGTAGCTACACCCAGAGAAGAAACACTGGGAAGTGAATGTAAATTGTTAGCACTAATATCTGTCTGCCCAGGTTGCATGTACCTTCGGATTCTAATGTTTATTGTGCGACAAGAAAATGATATTCACACACATGTATTGTACCTAGACTATATTGTAACACATGTAAAATGTATGGTATTGCCTGTCGTCGGGGGGAGGGAATAGAGGGAGGGGGTGTAATTTGGAAAAATGAATACAAAGGATAATATTATAAAATATATATATATATAATAAAAAAAAATTAAAAAAAAAAAAAAAAAGAACACATGTATAATTTGTCCTAGAAACTAGAGGTGGAAAAGAGATTATATCATAAAAAAGGATAAAGTGGTGGTACTACATCTCATGAAGAGGAAAAGGTAACTTAATATATCTGAGAGAAAAAAAGGAAGGAGAGGAACATAGTGTGTCTCAATAGACATATTTGATGTGTGGTGAAACTTCTTCCACTTCATTGAAAAGTGAGAGGGAAGGAGTAAACTAAGGGGAAGGCAATACAGAAATTGAGAGAAAAAGCGGTAAAATACGAAAAGGAACTTTAAGGTGGGGGAGGGATACTAAAAAGGGATGGCTGTGAAAAACAAGTGGTGTTCACAAGTTCACAATACTGGGTAGGGGGGTAAGAGGGAAGGAAAGGAGAAAAGTATAAGCAGGGGTTAAAAGAATGGCAAGCAATATAGAATTAGTCATTCTAACCATAAATGTGAATGGGGTAAACCCCCCCATAAAGAGGAAGCAGTTAGCAGACTAGATTAAAAGTCAGAATCCTACTCTATGTTGTTTACAGGAAATACACCTGAAACAGGGTGATACATTGAAAATAAAAGTAAAAAGGTGGAGCAGAATCTACTATGGTTTAGTTGAAGCCAAAAAAAGCAGGGGTAGCTATGCTCATTTCAGATCAAGCAAAAACAAAAATTGATCTAATTAAAAGAGATAAGGAAGGGCATTATATTCTGCTAAAGGGTAGCATGGATAATGAAGCAGTATCAATATTAAACAAAAACCCACCAAGTGGTGCAACATCTACATTCTAAAATGACTAATTAAGAGAGCTGCAAAAAGAAATAGACAGCAAAACAATAATAGTTGGAGATCTCAAACTTGCCCTCTCAGAATTAGATAAATAAAACCACAAAATAAATAAGAAAGAAGTCAAAGAGGTAAATAGAATACTAGATAAGTTTGATATGATAGATCTTTAGCGAAAGCTAAATGGAGACAGAAATGAGTATACTTTCTTCTCAGCAGTTCATGGAACCTATACAAAAATTGATCATATACTAGGACATAACAACCTCAAAATCAAATTCAGTAAGTCAGGATGGATCCTTTTTGGACCAAAATGCAAGGAAAATTACAGTTAATAAAAAACCAGGGGAAAATAGACCAAAAAATAATTGGATACTAAATAAACTTATACTAAAGAATGATTGGGTAAAACAGCAAATTATAGACCTAATTAATAACTTCACCCAAGAAAATGACAATAATGAGACGGCTTTCCAAAATGTGTGGGATACAAGCAAAGCAGTAAAAAGGGGAAGTTTTAAATCTCTTGGCCAAATTTTATATCTCAAGGCCTACTTGCATAAAATAGAGAAAGAGAAGGTCAACGAATTGGGCTTACAACTAAAATTGCTAGAAAAGGAACAAATTAAAAACCACCAGACAAACACAAAACTTGAAATTCTAAAAATAAAATTTGAAATTAATAAAATTGAAAGTAAAAAAAACGATGGAATTAATTAATAAATCTAGGAGTTGGTTCTATGAAAAAACTAACAAAATAAACAAACCCTTAGAAAATCTGATTTAAAAAATGAAAGAGGAAAAGCAAATTGTTAGTCTTGAAAATAAAAAAAGTAGAACTCACCACTAATGAAGAGGAAATTAGAACAATAGTTAGGAGCTACTTTGCTCAACTTTATGCCAATAAATTCCATAACTTAAATATAATGGAAGAATACCTTCAAAAATATAGCTTGCCCAGATTAACAGAAGAAGACATAGTCTAAATAGTCCCATTTGAGAAAAAAGAAATATAACAAGCTATTAACAAGCTCCCTAAGAAAAAATCCCCAGGACCAGATGGATTTACATGTGAATTCTACCAAACCTTTAAAGAACAACTAAGTCCAATGCTATATAAACTATTTGAAAAAATAGTGATTGAAGGAGTCCTACCAAATTCCTTTTATGACACAGACATGGTACTGATACCTAAACCAGGTAGATTGAAAACTGAGAAACAAAACTATTGACCAAACTCCTTAATGAATATTGATGATAAAATCTTAAATAACATATTAGCAAAAAGACTTCAGAACATCATCCCCAGGATAATACACTATGACCAAGTGGGATTTATACCAGGAATGCAGGGCTGGTTTAATATTAGGAAAACTATTAGTATAATCGACCATATTAATAATCGAATTAATAAAAACCATATGATCATCTCAATAGATGCAGAAAAAGCAATTGATAAAATCTAACATCCATTCCTACTAAAAACGCTTGAGTGTATAGGAATAAATGATCTATTCCTTAAAATAGTCAGCAGCATATATTTAAAACCGTCTGTAAACATCATATGTAATGGCAATAAACTGGAACCTTTCCCTGTGATATCAGGAGTGAAACAATGTTGCCCACTATCATCATTACTATTCAATAGAGTACTAGAAATGCTAGCCTCGGCAATAAGAGACGAGAAAGAGATTCAAGGAATTAAAGTAGGAAGTGAGGAAATCAAACTATTACTCTTTGCAGATGACTTGATGGTATACTTAGAGAACCCCAAAGACTCTGCTTAAAAGCTATTAGAAATAATTCAGAACTTTAGCAAAGTTGTAGGATACAAAATAAATCCACATAAATCCTCAGCATTTTTGTACATTACCAAGAGAATCCAAGAACAAGAGATACAAAGAGAAATTCCATTCAAAATAACTGTTGATAGTATAAAATATTTGGGAATATATATACCAAAGGAAATTCAAGAATAATATGAGCAAAATTACAAAACACTTGCCACAAAAATAAAGTAAGATTTAAATAATTGGAAAGACATTGAGTGCTTTTGGATATGCCAAGCGAATATAATTAAGATGACAATACTCCCTAAACTAATCTATTTATTTAGTGCTATACCAATCAGACTCCCAAGAAACTATTTTAAAGACCTAGAAAAAATAACAACAGAATTTATATGGAAGAAAAAAAAGGTCTAGAATTTCAATGACCTAGGTGTACCTGATCTAGAACTATATTATAAAGCAACAATCACCAAAACCATTTGGTATTGGCTAAGAAATAGCCTAGTTGATCAATGGAATAGGTTAGGTTCACAGCACAAGATAGTGAATAAAAATAACAATCTAGTGTTTGACAAAACCAAAGAACTCAACTTTTGGGATAAAAAATTCATCATTTGACAAAACCTGCTGGGAAAACTGAAAATTAGTATGGCAGAAACTAGGCATAGATCCACACTTAACACCACATACTAAGATAAGATCAAAATGAGTCCATGATTTAGGCATAAAGAATGACATCAAAAATAAATTAGAGGAACACAGGATAGTTTACCTCTCAGATTTCTGGAGGAGGAAGGAATTTGTGACCAAAGGAGAACTACAGATCATTACTGATCACAAAATTGATAATTTTGATTACATCAAATTAAAAAGCTTTTGTACAAACAAAACATATGCAAAAAAGATTAGAAGGGAAGTAACAAATTGGGAAAACTTTTTTACAGTGAAAGGTTCTGATAAAGGCCTCATCTCCAAAATATATAGAGAATTATCTCTAATTTCTAAGAAATTAAGCTATTTTCCAATTGATAAATGGTCAAAGGACATGAGCAGTCAATTTTCAGATGATGAAATTGAAACTATTTCCATTCATATGAAAGACTGTTCCAAATCACTATTGATCAAAGAAATGCAAATTAAGACACCTCTGAGATACCACTATACACTTATCAGATTGACTAAGATAATAAGAACAAGTAATGATGAATGTTGGAGGGGCTGTGGGAAAACTGGGACACTGATGCATTGTTGGTGGAGTTGTGAAAGAATCCAACCATTCTGGAGAACAATCCGGGATTATGCCCCAAAAATTATCAAAATGTGCATACCCTTTGAGCCAGCAGTGCTACTACTGGGCTTATATCCCAAGGAAATACTAAAGAAGGGAAAGGGACCTGTATGTACCAAAATGTTTGTGGCAGCCCTTTTTGTAGTGGCTAGAAACTGGAAAATGAATGGATGTCCATCAATTGGAGAATGGTTGAGTAAATTATGATATATGAATGTTATGTTATGGAATATTAAATGACCAATTGGAGGAATAAAGAGAGGCTTGGAGAGAATTACATCAACTGATGATGAGTGAAATGATGCACTTTAACAATGATACTGTATGAGGCTGTATTCTGATGGAAGTGGACATCTTCAACATAGAGAAGAGGTAATCCAATTCCAATTGATCAATGATGGACAAAATCAGCTACACCTAGAAAAGGAACACTGGGAAATGAATCTAAACTGTTAGCATTTTTTTCTTCACCAGGTCATTTTTACCTTGCAAATACAATTCTTTCTTTGCAACAACAACAACAAAATTCGGTTCTGCACATATGTATTATACCTAGGATATACTATAAGATATTTAATATATGTATGAATGCTTGCCATCCAGGGGAGGGAGTGGAGGGAAGGAGGGGAAAAATTTGGAACAGAAGGGAATACCAGGGATAATGTTTTTTAAAAAAAATACCTATGCATATGTATTGTCAAAAATGTTATAATTATAAAATTAATTAAAAAATATAAAATAAAAAAGATTAAAAAAAACTACATGGAACTATTCTGAACTACACGTTTACGGAAGAAAAAAAAATCAACAAGTTCAGATCTGAGAGCATTGCATAAACAAATCTTCACAGGCAGGAGACAATTAGATATTGTTGAGAGATTTATTGGAATTCATTTTAGATAAAATCTTGACAATTTAAAAGAAAGTATATTGAAATAGCACCATTTTTGGAGGCTGGAACCATGTTGTGAATGATCTTAAATTCAAATCTGAGGATTTTTAATTTTTTTTTATAAGTAATTAGGTATCTTAGAAGTTTTCTCTAGTGGAGTGTGATATAGATCAATGTATCTGGAAGATTAGTGATATTTGTAATAGTTGGACTTGAGAAGAAATAGGAGGGTAGGTTGACTAGTTAAAAAAACTTTAAAAGCCCATAATGTCATATAGCTAGAACTTTTTTTGTAAATATAAAGAAAAAAGGATATATGAAAGATATATTAGAATCAATTGATCTTGGCACCTAATTAGATATGTGGAGCAATGAAGAAAAAATGACAACTGGTAATGTAGATGTACCATCACTAAAAAAAAAAATAGAAAAGTTAAGGATGTTAATAGGAAAATATTTCATTTATTTGTGAATACAGGGAAGATACGTGATCTGGATAGAATAATGGACCGGGAATCGGAAAAATCTGGATATGTATTATAACTTAGGCACTTAATAGCTTTGTAACCCTAGGTTGTCTCATTCAGTTTCTGCAATTGTAAAATGAACATAATATTAATATTTGTCTCTCAAGATTCTTCTAATAATCAAATGAGATAATATTTGTAAATCACTTTGCAAATATTAAAATAGCATAAATATTGTTATTATTTCTATTAATGTTAAAGCTAAATTGTGAAAAGGGTAATCAAATAATTTTAAATGTAGTTTGTTTTATATGAAATGTATACAATGTATGTATTTGTATATATATGTATAATATACATACATGTTTATATATATGTATATATATACACATATGTATATATGCATATAAATATTGCAAAGTATTGTTTTGTGTGGAATACATGACTTTGTTTTTGTTAATTGAATATACGTCAGATCTTTAGATTACTGTATTAATTGGCTTATCTAAATTTGATATGTGAGGATAGTGATTTTCCAAATGTGGAAATCACCAGTTACCTTTTTATCTATTCAGGAATCCTGAGTAACTAGAAATTATTCACATTTTATAATAAAAATTCACTTTTTCTTTAGGAAATATAACATATTGAACCTAGGGGAAGTTAAGGAATTTTATAAATATTATATAGACTTTTCTCAGAAATAAGTACTTATAATTGAATTCCTAGTTCAAAAAGTAATACTTTTTTTCTACATTAATATATGTATTTACATTGGAATTGCATGACATAAAATCCAAATCTGAATTTCATTTCTGTTTTATTTTAGCTATTTCTGCCCAAAGTTGATTTGGGTGGAGGGAGAAATAATTTCTGCCTATAATGATCTTGTGTATCAAGCTGGTTTTGAAATGTATAATCTTAAGATCCATTATACAGAACATAAAGAAAAGATAATGCATAGAATCTCTTCGAGTGGTTACATAACAAATGAAACTTCTCTTTTTCTTTTCCACCTTCCTCATCCCACATGAATACCAAGGAATGTAGCAGAGATTCTGGGCATGTAATGTGTCAAACATAATGGAAAGAGGAAGCATAGATCATTTAACTTAGGAACCCACGATTTGGTCAAGCAGGAAGGATAGGTCCATTGTCAAATTCTTCTTATAGACTTGACATTGTTGAGCACAGGTGCATTGGTTTAGACATATTGTGGTTTTCCTTGATATATTGCTGATTAATAATAGATCTAAAGGAATAAAGAAATTAATGAGAATGTAGGTTGATTAAGAATTTTACCTTATTAAAAAATAAACAAACAAATCTTTTGTTCACCAAATGTATTCTCATCATATTTAAATGATTTAAAGCATAATTCTTCTAATTTTGATTTAGAAATAGTTTAATTTTATTATCTAAGTGCTGTCTGAGTTAAGGAAATTTCCTTCATTAACACTTTATTGTGTTCCTGTTTGAAGGAGCTATTGTTCATACCTGTCATCTCAGACTGTCTCCTTGTTTTGGCACTCCATGGATTTAAAACAAAAATGTTCCCACAGTAGACTTCAATTCTGGGGAAGTTTTTCATGTTATTTAATTTGACAGCTATTTCATAGGCCCTTGCATGTAGTAAGTCTGGTTTTGGGAAAAAAAAATAAAATGAAATAATATGAGCATGTGCATTTTATCAGAGTTAAACAAATTGTGGCTGTAAACATTGTGTCGCCAGCTAAATTGCAGGTTCCTTTTAAGGTCCTTGTCTGTTTTTAATGTATCTATATTAAAAAAAAAGAACCAGCAGAAGGAAAGTTGGAGAAATAGAAGAGGCCTGCACGGTGGGGGGAAAAATACTGCAGAGAGACTGGGTGCCTGATGTCATCGTTTATCCCATTGATTAAAAGCAAGTTCCTTCCTTTCCCACTCTTTTACTCCCTCCCACCACTACTTCACAAGCCACTAACCACAGTTATTTCATAGAGCCTTTCTTTGCCCTATCTATTTTATACACAAAAACTCAAATGTTTTAGTGAAGTTTCTGTTTGAAGTATTCGCAGAGAAGGAAAAATATGCCTTTCCTAATTGTATGCAAGAGTATGCTGACATATGGAAAAAAAAAAAAAAAAAAAACAACTCTTGCTATTATCCTCCTAACTAGCATAAATAAGTTCCTTACCCCAATATGTAACAATATTAAAAAGAAAAACCTGTAATATCTCAACCCTAGTCATGGTAGGTTAGTAGAGTTATGGATTGGACATTTGGAACGGAGGAACTAATTAGCTATGTAGCAATGATTGTAAGTTTCTTTCTTTACTAGGTATGAATTTCCTTTTATATAATATATGATCCTAATCTCCTCTTTTATTTCAAATCAGGGATGTGCTATAAAAATCTGATAGAGACTCAAGACAGATGATTGTAAAATTTTCAGTTTGCCTTTCAGAAATAGGTGAATGCTACTAATAACACCTTAATATATCATTATGTTCATTGTTAAACCCGAGAAAGTTATGGAGAAAATGTGAATGCAAAATATACTTTAAAATGTGTAATGCATATCCAAAAAAACTTTTTTAAACCTTTGTCATGATACTCCTTAAGACTAAAACTTCAGTACATTGGATTTATAAAGGTGAGAAGGAAGAAAGTACAACTACTCTGTATCTAAGAGAGATTACATAAAAAGAAAAAAAGGCCTATACATGCAAAAATATTTATAGCAGTTCTCTTTGTAGTTGCAAAGAATTGGAAACTGAGAAGATGCTTGTCAATTAGGGAATGATTGAACAAGTTCTGGTATATGAATATAAAAGAATACATTTGTGGTTCACAAAATGGTGGTCAGGATGCTCTCATAAAAACTCAGAAAGTCTTATATGAACTGGTTTAATGGAAATCAGCAGAACCAGGAAAATATTGTGCTCAGTGGCAGTAACATTGTTTGATAAAATGTGGATGACCTAGCTATTTTCATTTCTTTTCTTTTTACTTTGGTGCTTTTCTTTATATATAACTTTTTCTGGCTATATATGTACATATTTTAAATATACGTCTTTATGAATGATGTTGGAAAAAATCAGAAAAAAGGGGAAAACAAAAAGAAGAAAAACAAAAAAGTGAACATAGTAAGTGCTGATTTACAATGATTCTTCATAGTTCTTTTTCTGGATGCAAATGGCATTTTCAGTCTAAAGTTTATTGAGATTGACTTGGATCACTGAACTGCTGATAAGAACCAAGCTTTCATGGTTAATCATCATAAAATTTTGCTGTTTCTGGTACAATGTATTCCTACTTATTTCCTTAATACCAATTTATGTAAATATTTCCAAGCCTTTCTAAAATCAGCTTGTTCATCATTTTTATAGAACAAGTATATTCCATTACTTTCATATGTCATAATTTACTTAGTCATTCCTCAATTGATGTGACCTAGCTCTTTTCAACAATATAAAGATTCCCAACAATTCCCAAGGACTAATGGTAAAAAATGCTATTCATTTACAGTGGAAGAATTGATGGAGGCTGCTGATAGAAGCATACTTTTTAAACTTTATTTTTCATGGGTTATTTTGGTTTGTTTTATTTCATAACATAACTAATATGAAAATACATGCTGCATGACTGTACATATATAACATATCTTAAATTGCGTGAAGCAGGGAGTGCAGGGAAAGAGAGAATTTAGAATTCATTTTTTTAAATAAAAAATTATTTTTATATACAGTTTAAAAAGGAAAAGTATCAAATATCTAAGAATCATCATTTTGTTGTTAGCAACGCCCTATCTATTATCAATTAATACTTTTCTCATTATTTAAACCTGTACAAGTACAAAGTACAAAGTGTTTTGTAGCTGTGTTTATATAGTCCCTGGGTTTGTATTGGAAGATATACTCCCAAGTATTTTATAATATCTGAAGTAATATTAATTGGAATTTCTATTTCTACTTCTCTTTGTTGAGTAGTTGCTAGCATATATAAATGCTGATAATTTATGTGAGTTCATTTCATATTCTACAACTTTGCTAAAGTTGTTAACTTTTTCAATTAGCATTTTAATTGATTCTCTAAGATTCTCTCAGTTTTACTGGTGAATAAATTCACCTTTATTGATAGAGTAACTATTTATTTCTCTCCATTACATTTTCTTCTGTTTATGTTTTTTCTGTCTCTTTTAATCATGCCCTTCCTCTAAAGTTAATTTTTTTTTATCTGACCACTGCCTTCCTTTATCCATACTCTCTTATATCACCTCCCTGTTCCTTTATCCCCTTCTCTTCCTGCTTTCCTATTAGCTAGCATAGATTTCTTTGTTTTTTTCTAATGACTTTATTTTTCAAATTTATTTACTGCAGTAAATGCAAAATAAGGAAAAAGTAGAAAAAAAGGAAAATTAAAAAACAAAACAAAACATTGTCTTAACTAGCAGAATATCAGAGAGTATTCAAAATATATACCAATAAATTTACATTTCTTGGGATTTTTTTTTTCAGTTGTCCCAGGAGGATCCCTGTTAATCCTAAAGTATTCTTGCTTTTTCAAGTCTGTTTACCTTGAGTTGCCAATTTGTTATATTTTGGGGGGAAAATCTGAAGAACTTGAAATTTACTGATCTATTCTACCATATTTTCAGAATACTCTTAACTAGTATAGTTTTTCCATACCCAATTGAGAGTGTAAATATATTTTCCCTCTTCAAACCAGTACAGATGAATCTGAGGTTCAAGCATTGCTTGATTCCCTACCATTTTCTCTTCTATGCAAGTATTTTGCATACCTCTTTTATGTGAGATGATTTACTGCATTTTTCTTCTCCTGTCATTCTTCTCCCAGTGCATTTCTCTTTCTTGCTCATCCATTTTTTTACATTATGCTATTTTAATTGACTCACTGCAGTACTGTTTGTATAAATAAAATTCTATTGATAAAGTTCTTAGAAGTGACATCTATAATCTTCCCATATAAAAATGTAACATTTTAATGCATTGTGATTTCTCTTTTATGTTTATATTTTTATGCTTCTCTTGAGTCTTGAATTTGAAAATCAAATTTTCTGCTCATCTTTGTTCTTTTCATAAGGAAAGCTTGAGAGTCCTCTACTTCATTAATTATTTTGAAGGATTATAAATTAATTTTTATGAGTAAGTTTTTCTTGGTTATAATGCTAACTCTGCCTCTGAAATATGATATTCCAACCTCTCTGCTCCTTTAAGGTGATAGCTACTAAATTTTGTCTAGGAGACAAAATGAAATCCTAGTCTAAACATTTAAATATGAAATTTAATGACTTTACAATACTCCATAATTACCCTTTTTGCTGAATTATCTTCTCTCTGGTCACCGTTTTCCAAATATCCATAAGATTTACATATTTAGGCTATTAATATATATATATATATATATATATAGTTTGTCATTATGTAAGTGAGGATGAGGCGAATTCAATATATATTGTAAAACAAGAATTAATAAGCCTTAGAAACTGAGTTTGAAGAGTAATAGAAAGCTGTTTCTGAAGTGATTCTGTATTTCCAAAAATGAATGACTAGAAGGAAGGTGTTATCATTAAGAGAAATAGAGGTTTGCATTAAATCTTCAGTAGTTCCTCATTGAATTGAAATGTATTCAGGGGGTTTTTATTTAGGGAATCAGTAATGCATTGAGTACTTCAAAAGCTTTGGATAAAATTGAACATTATATAAGGCATAAAATAAAGACATTAAGGTTTCAAAATATGCACCCCTTTTTAGATTTTGAGTGAAGAATTTTGTATTTAGTAAAGAGAGTGAGACACTGAATGGCTCACACCCTGACTTCTTAGTCCCAATTTAGGCATAAATAAGTTATCTATATTAAAGTTTATGAAAAAATCAATTAATAAACTCTTTTTAAAGGTACACCCATTAATTGTACATGGGACTTATTTCTTACATCCTAAAACCCAATCAAGTAAGAAGGATCCAAATGATGATTCTCTAGCACATGTACTTTATTTAACAGTTGTGCTGTTATTGTTGTTGCTGTTTTCTTTCAATTTTATTAAGCTCATATTTGATTTTCAGTATTTCCAATTTGGTGCTCAATTGGGGATTTTTACTTTGGCCTTTTTCAAATTATTTTTTAAGTTGCATGCTCAAATCATTGATCTTTTTTTCCTATTGTGCTGATATAAAAACTTAAAGAAATAAAATTTCCCCTAATCACTGCTTTGACTGCATCCTCTAAATTTAGTATGTTTTCCCATTGCTGTCATGCTCTTTAATGACACTATTGATTCTATGAATTATTCTTTGATCCACATATTTTTTCAGATTAGTTTATTTAGTATCAAATTAATATAATCTGTATTTCCAGTGTCCTTTGTTAAATATAATTTTATTTCATTATGGTATGAACCAAATACATTTAATATTTCTACTTTTTTAATTTTTGATTTTAAAATATGTATGCCATATATTGTAGTCTATTTTTGTGCAGATGTGACGTGCTGCATAGAAAAAGGTATAATCCTTTCAGTTCCCATTCAGGTTTTTTCCAAATGTCTGTCACATCTAACTTATTTTATATTTTATTTGACTATTTTAAAATTTGGATTTGCTGGTCTGTGGTACTTGACTAAAGAACAATAATTAAATCAATTATTCAAAAATAATAGATTATATAAAGTGTTTTTAGAATGGTATATTTCTGTAAAAATATTTTTAAAAGTATGTGAGATAGATCATAATAGGAACCAATGGATGGATATTACAAGGAAGTAATTTTTTCACATTTGTTTTACATGAACCTACAAAGTAGGACTGGGAACAATGGATAAAAGTTTCCAAAAGCTCATTCAGTTTTAAAATAAGCATAAACTATAATAATTTGATCTATATGAACACAGAATACTCTCCTTATGGAAGCAGAGGATTACAGTTACAATAGTTATTGAAACAAAGACTGAAAGGCAATTTGTCAGGTACATAGAAAGGGAGGATTTTTGTTTAAGTGGCAGTTGGACTAGACAGTTTCTAAAGTCCCTTCCAATACTGAGATTCAGTTATTATGTGAACTATTCCCACCCTGTTTTAAGAATTGCTTTTTTCCCTCTTTGAAATTTCTCCATTCTTCAATAAGTAGGCAAATCCCATCCTTACTCCATGAAGTCCTACTATCAACATAGTAAGTAACCTATAGTCATTTGCTTATTTAAATTCTACATCACTTAAATGTGTCCAACATAATTATTTATTTGAGGATACACTTTCTTACAAGTGTGTTTCACCTATTTTAACCAAGAAGTTAAACATGCTACTTTTAGGAAGATGAACAAGATAGATGTGTAATATTTTAAAAATATTCTTTGAGAAACCATAGCTCATCATTAATCTTAAAATATAGATTATGGATTATGTAAAGAGGTATTTACTTGGACCTTGGAGTTGGATCCAAGCCTTAGCATACATATAAATAAAAGAGGGATTTAACTTACACCAGACATTATATCCCTATTCTGTTCATTGCCCAAAAGAGAAAAGCCAGAAAAAAATTAAAGTTTGTTTATGGAAACATATAATAATGAATGATTTTTAATGCAGTTGTTGGGGAAGAGAGAGCTATGAAATTGTGAATTACAGTGATGGCTCTATGCAACTGAATATATGGTATAGATCTAATAGACATTTTACTTATGAAGAAACCTCAGTGAAAAAGAATTCTAAATAATTTCACACACACACACACACACACACACACACACACACACACACACACTGTTTATCTTGAAAAATGACCATTTTGTCACAGGATATTCTGTGAAGACTGTGGTCCTCATAGCAATCCTTTCTCCCAAACTACACAAATCCTGTTTTTGTTTTTATTTTTTGCTTTATTATCTCTACAACATCTGGAATAAGGCTAGACATAGGCAGTCAGTATAATTGATTATTATCCTCCAAATTCTTAGAAGACAAGGAGAATTTTCCTTGGACTCGAATAGATTGTATAATGATTGAAAATAGTTTAAGAGAGAAAATAATGCTGAATTTGGAATAAGCAATGAGAAACCTGGATATTTTGCTTGCTTCCTACTAAAATTGAGACCTCACTAGTTTCTTTGGGCTTCAATTTACTATCTGAAAATTAAAATTGTTAGTCTAATTTGAAAACTAAGGGCTATCTAGGAAAATAAAGGTGTAAAATTTAAAGATAGCAACAACAAGTAAAACCAAAAAAAAAATCAAGCTTATATATGGCCACTATGAGATCCCTGAATATCATATAGATGTGTGAGGCTTATATCCCACAGCTCTATTGCTAATATATTTATTTCACTGACATGATGTAAAGGGGTGATTGTGCTGTTAAGTTTATAAACTCTACATGATCATAAGTAGTTTGTGATCTAAGTTTTGGGGAAAGTGATTGTGTTGATTTAAATCCTAAACTGAGGCTGGACCAGAATCTTGTGGGAAGTACATTCACAAGCTAAACTCCTACTCAAGATTCTGCTTCCAGGATTCCTATTCCCTCAACTCTGAAAAGAGAAGGTTAAAAGGTAACATTCATATTTTACACAGATAGACTCTGAACTCATTCTGCTGTTTATGTTCAGAAAATGAAGGAGCCAGGAAGTTTATTATTTTTTTCTGTGAGGAGAAAACAAAATGCATTTTTTTTTTGCAATATTCACCATTCTAACATTGATACATTTTAGAGCATTGACGGATCTTAAGTGGGGAAAGGAAACATTCAATATAAATCTTTGTATTGGTGGAAGAGGGAAATAATAAATTAAAAGTTAGACTGTTTATGCTTCAACAACATTACTTATGTTCTGTAATTAGTGTCAATGAGTTCACCTTTTAGAAAAAAAAGTTTTTTTTTTTAAATTTTGTTTGTTTTCCCCTCTTTCTCTACTGATTTATTTTACATAAACATCATTGCCCTCCCACATAAAATAAAATGTTTTTCTGAGAAAGAAAATTTCTGTCTCTCTGTCTCTCTCTCTCTCACTCTGTCTGTGTCTGTCTCTCATCTCTCCTTTTTTCTCTCTCTCCTTTCTTGTCTTTTCTTGTTTCTTTTTGTCTTCATCTTACTTTGTCTCTCTCAATTTCCTTTTCTTTCTCTCTGCAACCTCCCTTATTTGTAAGTAAAGAGCAACCTATGAAGAATAAATGAAAAACTAACTAATTGACAAAGAAATTCTGCCATCTGTATGATAGAAAAGAAACCAGTAGTTGACAAATTGGTTGCTGCCTGGGGTACAAGGAAAAATTTAAATGCCTATATTTAAATCCCAGAAAATCACCTGTCCCAGAGAGAATACTTGAAACTTTTTGAATACTGCACCTTGGCCAAAGAAAATGAAAACAACTTTCTCTTAATATACAAATGCTGCATTCCATTTAAATTATTCAATATCAGACAGAAAGGCTATTATTGATCTCTGCCAAAATACATGTTATTAGCATTTTACTGTGAGGATACAGTATGTAAAGCATGGAGTAATTACAAGGGGAATAGATAAAATCATTAACCTATGAAAGGGAAAGAGAAGTCTTCAGAGGATGTAGAACTTGAACTAAGCTTGAAGGAAGAAAATTCCCAAAGGTGAGGATAAAGAGGAAGCACAATTCTCATATGGGAATAAAGTATGTGAATGCAGAGAAATGAACAATATATGTCAAATAAACATGCACATAGCAATCCAATTTGCCTGCATCATAGAATAGATTAAAGGAAGAGATTGTGAACTAAAACCAGAAAGAACATGTTAGAGCTATGTTATAGAGCTATCAGCTAAGGAAGTTTTACTTTATCTTAGGTGCAACAGGGAACTATTGAGATTTCCTGAGCAATAGAGAGCCATTGAATGATCTGAGCTGGAAAATGAGTATTTCATGGTCTGGAAACTAATTCATTCATGTGGGGGAAAAGAATAGATAAGACTTATAGTTCTTAAAAATCCAACATTTTTAATGAGGTTTAATTCATAAAAGAAAGTTTATTTCCAATCATTTTGAAATGATGATCAAATTTAATGAATCTTCCCCTTCAGAACCACAAATCTTTGCATCCAAACAATGAGCTCTATGTCCCTTTCTTTGTTTCAAACCCATCTGCCCTCTGTCTGCCCTACATTATTTCTGTCTTCTTCCCTTATCTTACCTCTTTCTCCTAGTGTTTCTGCCCCCTTTTAATTCTCATTTCTCCTACACTTTTATATGGTAAGATAAATTTCTATACACAACTGAGTGATTAAGTTATTTCATTTTAAACCCAAGCTAATGAATTTAAGCTTAGGACAATGTTCATCCCCCCTCCCTTTTTCTGTTGTGCCATTTCATGTGATTAATTTTCACATTATCTCTCCCCTTTCCTCTTCTTCCAGTACAATTCTGTTTCCATTCCTTAATGTCTTTTTCTTTGATATCATCACATCAAAGTTCATTCACAACCACACTCTCCATCCATTTGTACCCCCCTCTAACTGCTTCAATAACAGACTGATATAGTTCTCAAGAATTGTACATTAACACCCTGTACCAAGAGAAGGTTGAAATGGGTTCATGATTTAGAGATAAAGAGTGATACTAAAAGCAAATTAGAAGAACAAAAGATAGTCTACCTCTCAGATCTGTGGGGGGAAAAATGAATTTGTGGACACAGAAGAGATAGAGTACATCATGGAATACAAAATGGATAATTTTGATTATATTGAGTTAGAAAGTTTTTATACAGACTTCCGGCCAAGATGGCGGCGTGGAGGCAGACAGCTGCTTGAGCTCCTTGTTTTCTCTCAGAACTTACTTCATGACAAGCCTCTGACTTAATGCTTGACCCAGAAAGAAATCCACAAATTATCACCAAGAGAAGACATCCTTGAAAGTCGCCAGAAAAGGTCTGTGTTTGTTCGGGGGAGGGTCAATCAGACTGGGCGCAGACTGAGGGCAGACAGCCAGAGCAAGACAGGCAGCTCACACAGCTCAGACCGGAGGGAGAGGGGTGTGATCTCCGCCGTTTCTGTGAAAGGGCTTTTGCCCCAGTGTGGATGCTCCGTCTTGGCAGCAAGCCAGGAGCAGAAGAGAGGGTGTAAACACTGGAGGTGAAGATTAAAACCCCAGAAAGCCAGCGTCTCTCAGAGCCCGGCCACCCTCAACCCCCACCTAGACTGACTCGGTGCGTTCTCAGAGCCTCAGAGCGCAGACTCAGTACAGTCATTGCTGTTCTGTTAGTGGCTCTCTGCTGCCCTACCCCCAGTCTGTAGAGGAAGCCCATTAATACCATCCAGCCCTATCCCCCGCAAAACAGACCAATTGTTTCTCTTGTCAGTTTGTTTTCTTTGATTCCTACTCTGACAAAATGAACAAAAAATTCAAAAGGGCTCTAACCATTGACAGCTTCTGTGTGGAGAGGGAGCAGACTTCAAATGCTGAGGAGACTAGGAACAGACTGTCCCCAGATGTATCCCCTGGGAGGGATATGAGCTGCTCCTCAATACAGAGGAACCTCATAGAGGAAATCAAAAGGGCTCTCACAAGAGAGCTGGAAGATAAATGGGAAAAGGAAAGGGAAGCTTGGCAAGAGAGCCTGGAGAAGTCATCCCATGCATTCAAAGACAGAATGGATAAAGAAATCAAATCATTGAGAAACAAGATTAGTGAGCTGGAAAAGGTAAACAACTCCAAGGAAAACAGGATTAGAGAGCTGGAAAAAGAAATCAGCTCTCTAAAAAATAAAATGGATACAATGGAAAAAAATTCCATAGAAGATAAAAACTCAATTGGACAATTACAAAGAGATATAAAAAAAGTGAGTGAAGAAAATACATCATTGAAAATTAGACTGGAACAAGTAGAAATGAATGACTCAAGGAGAAACCAAGAGGGAGTCAAGCAAAACCAGAGAAATGAAACAATTGAAAAGACTGTCAAGTACCTTACCAGAAAGACAACAGACCTGGAAAACAGATCCAGGAGAGACAATTTGAGAATAATCGGACTCCCTGAAAAATGGGAGGAAAAAAAGAGCTTGGACACCATTTTCGAGGAAATTATCAAAGAGAACTGCCCAGACGTTTTGGAAACAGAGGGTAAAATAGACATTGAGAAAATTCATCGATCACCTACTGAAAGGGACCCTAAAATCAAAACGCCAAGAAATATAGTGGCCAAGTTCAAGAACCATCAGACAAAGGAAAAGATATTGGAAGCTGCTAGAAAAAAACAATTCAGATATGGAGGATCCACAATAAGGATAACACAGGATCTAGCAGCGTCCACATTAAAAGAACGCAGGGCCTGGAACATGATATTCCGAAAGGCTAAGGAACTTGGTATGCAGCCAAGAATAACGTACCCAGCAAGAATGAGCATCGTTTTCCAGGGAAGAAGATGGACATTTAACGAAATAAATGAATTCCATCTATTTTTGATGAAAAAACCAGACCTACATAAAAGGTTTGATCTTCAAATACAGAACTCAAGAGACTTCTAAAAAAGGTAAAAAGAAATCTTGAGAACTATACTTCTGTCAAAAAAATATGTAAAGAACATATGTACAATTTGTCTTAGAAACTAGAGGTGGAAAGGAGATTATATCATAAAAAAAGTATAAAGTGGTGGTACTACATCTCATGAAGAGGCAAAGGTAACCTATTATATCTGAGAGAAAGAAAGGAGGGAGATGAACAAAGCGTGTATCAATAGACATATTCGATTTATGGTGAAACTTCTTCCACTTCATTGAAAAGTGAAAGGGAAGGAGTAAGCTAAGGGGAAGGGAATACAGTAATTTCGAGGAAAAGGGATAAAATAAGGGGAGGATCTTTAAGGTGGGGGAGGGATCCTAAAAAGGGAGGGCTGTGAAAAGCAAGTGCTGTTTACCAGTTTAATATTGGATAGGAGGGTAAAAGGGAAGGAAAGGGGAAAAGCATAAGCAGGGGTTAATAGGATGGCAAGCAACATAGAATTAGTACTTCTAACCATAAATGTGAATGGGGCAAACTGCCTCATAAAGAGGAAGCAGTTAGCAGACTGGATTAAAAGTCAGAATCCTACTATATGTTGTTTACAGGAAACACACCTGAAACAGGATGAGACATTCAAACTAAAAGTAAAAGGGTGGAGCAGAATCTATTATGCTTCAGGCAAAACCAAAAAAGCAGGAGTAGCCATCCTCATCTCAGATCAAGCAAAAAAAAAAATTGATCTAATTAAAAGAGATAAGGAAGGGCATTATATCCTGCTAAAGGGAAGCATCAATAGTGAAGCAGTATCAATATTAAACATGTATGCACCAAGTGGTGCAGCATCTAAATTCTTAAAAGAGAAATTAAGAGAGCTGCAAGAGGAAATAGATAGCAAAACTATAATAGCGGGAGATCTCAACCTTGCACTCTCAGAATTAGATAAATCAAACCACAAAATAAATAAGAAAGAAGTCAAAGAGGTAAATAGAATACTAGAAAAGTTTGATATGATAGATCTTTGGCGAAAGCTAAATGGAGACAGAAAGGAATATACTTTCTTCTCAGCAGTTCATGGAACCTATACAAAAATTGATCATATACTAGGGCATAAAAACCTCAAAATCAAATGCAGTAAGGCAGAAATAGTAAATGCATCCTTTTCAGACCATAATGCAATCAAAATAACATTTAATAAAAAGCCAGGGGAAAATAGACCAAAAAATAATTGGAAACTAAATAATCTTATACTAAAGAATGATTGGGTAAAACAGCAAATCATAGACATAATTAATAACTTCACCCAAGAAAATGACAATAATGAGACATCATACCAAAATGTGTGGGATACAGCCAAAGCAGTAATTAGGGGAAGTTTTATATCTCTACAGGCCTACCTGCATAAAATAGAGAAAGAGAGGGCCAACGAATTGGGCTTACAACTAAAATTGCTAGAAAAGGAACAAATTAAAAACCCCCAGACAAACACAAAACTTGAAATTCAAAAAATAAAAGGTGAGATTAATAAAATTGAAAGTAAAAAAACTATTGAATTAATTAATAAAACTAAGAGTTGGTTTTATGAAAAAACCAACAAAATAGACAAACCCTTAGTAAACCTGATTAAAAAAAGGAAAGAGAAAAAGCAAATTGATAGTCTTGAAAATGAAAAGGGTGAACTCACCACTAATGAAGAGGAAATTAGAACAATAGTTAGGAGCTACTTTGCTCAACTTTATGCCGATAAATTCGATAACTTAAATGAAATGGAAGAATACCTTCAAAAATATAGCTTGCCCAGATTAACAGAGGAAGAAGTAAGTAGTCTAAATAGTCCCATCTCAGAAAAAGAAATAGACCAAGCTATTAACCAACTTCCTAAGAAAAAGTCCCCAGGACCAGATGGATTTACAGGTGAATTCTACCAAACATTTAAAGAACAACTAACTCCAATGCTATGTAAACTATTTGAAAAAATAGGGATTGAAGGAGTCCTACCAAATTCCTTCTATGACACAGACATGGTACTGATACCTAAACCAGGTAGATCAAAAACTGAGAAAGAAAACTATAGACCAATTTCCTTAATGAATATTGATGCTAAAATCTTAAATAAGATATTGGCAAGTAGACTTCAGAAAATCATCCCCAGGATAATACACTATGACCAAGTGGGATTTATACCAGGAATGCAGGGCTGGTTTAATATTAGGAAAACTATTAGTATAATTGACCATATTAATAATCAAATTAATAAAAACCATATGATCATCTCAATAGATGCAGAAAAGGCATTTGATAAAATCCAACATCCATTCCTACTAAAAACGCTTGAGAGTATAGGAATAAATGGACTATTCCTTAAAATAATAAGGAGCATATATTTAAAACCTTCAGTAAACATCACATGTAATGGTGATAAACTAGAACCTTTCCCTCTAAGATCAGGAGTGAAACAAGGTTGCCCACTATCACCATTGCTATTCAATATAGTACTAGAAACTCTAGCCTCGGCAATAAGAGCCGAGAAAGAGATCCAAGGAATTAGAATAGGAAATGAAAAAATCAAATTGTCACTTTTCGCAGATGACATGATGGTATACTTAGAGAACCCCAAAGACTCTGCTAAAAAGCTATTAGAAATAATTCAGAATTTTAGCAAAGTCGCAGGATACAAAATAAATCCACATAAATCCTCAGGATTTTTATACATTACCAACACAATCCAACAGCAAGAGATACAAAGAGAAATTCCATTCAAAATAACAGTCGATAGTATCAAATATTTGGGAATATATCTACCAAAGGAGAGTCAGGAATTATATGAGCAAAATTACAAAACACTTGCCACAAAAATAAAGTCAGATTTAAATAATTGGAAAGACATTCAATGTTCTTGGATAGGCCGAGTGAATATAATAAAGATGACAATACTCCCCAAACTAATCTATTTATTTAGTGCTATACCAATCAGACTCCCAAGAAACTATTTTAATGACCTAGAAAAAATAACAACAAAATTCATATGGAAGAATAAAAGGTCGAGAATTGCAAGGGAACTAATGAAAAAAAAGTCAGAGGAAGGTGGTCTAAGTGTACCTGATTTAAAGCTATATTATAAAGCAACAGTCACCAAAACCATTTGGTATTGGCTAAGAAATAGACTAGTTGATCAGTGGCATAGGTTAGGTTCACAGGACAAGATAGTGAATAAAAATAGCAACCTAGTGTTTGACAAACCCAAAGATCCCAAATTTTGGGATAAGAATTCATTATTTGACAAAAACTGCTGGGAAAACTGGAAATTAGTATGGCAGAAACTAGGCATGGACCCACATTTAACACCACATACTAAGATTAGATCAAAATGGGTCCAAGATTTAGGCATAAAGAACGAAATCATAAATAAATTGGAAGAACATGGGATGGTTTACCTCTCAGACTTGTGGAGGAGGAAGGAGTTTGTGTCCAAGGGAGAACTAGAGACCATTATTGATTACAAAATAGAACATTTTGATTACACCAAATTAAAAAGTTTCTGCACAAACAAAACTAATGCAAACAAGATTAGAAGGGAAGTAACAAATTGGGAAAAAATTTTTACAGTTAAAGGTTCTGATAAAGGCCTCATCTCCAAAATATACAGAGAATTGACTTTAATTTATAAGAAATCAAGCCATTCTCCAATTGATAAATGGTCAAAAGATATGAACAGACAATTTTCAGATGATGAAATTAAAACTATTTCCACTCATATGAGAGAGTGTTCCAGGTCACTATTGATCAGAGAAATGCAAATTAAGACAACTCTGAGGTATCATTACACACCTGTCAGATTGGCTAAGATGGCAGGAACAGATGACGATGAATGTTGGAGGGGCTGTGGGAAAACTGGGACACTGATGCATTGTTGGTGGAGTTGTGAAAGAATCCAACCATTCTGGAGAGCAATCTGGAATTATGCCCAAAAAGTTATCAAAATGTGCATACCCTTTGACCCAGCCATACTACTACTGGGCTTATACCCCAAGGAACTACTAGAGAAGGGAAAGGGTCCTGTATGTGCCAAAATGTTTGTGGCAGCCCTTTTCATAGTGGCTAGAAGCTGGAAGATGAATGGATGTCCATCAATTGGAGAATGGTTGGGTAAACTATGGTATATGAATGTTATGGAATATTATTGTTCTATAAGAAATGACCAACAGGAAAAATACAGAAAGGCTTGGAGAGACTTACATCAACTGATGCTGAGTGAAACGAGCAGAACCAGAAGATCATTATACACTTCAACAATGATACTGTACGAGGATGTATGCTGATGGAAGTGGATTTCTTCAACATAGAGAAGAGCTAATCCAATTCCAATTGATTAATGATGGACAGAACCAGCTACACCCAGAAAAGGAACACTGGGAAATGAATGTAAACTGTTATTTTTACCTTCTGAATCCAATTCTTCCTGTGCAACAAAAAATTCGGTTCTACACACATATATTGTATCTAGAATATATTGTAATATATTTAACATATATAAGACTGCTTGCCATCTGGGGGAGGGGGTTGGGGGAGGAAGGGAAAAAATCTGAATAGAAGTAAGTGCAAGGGATAATGTTGTAAAAAATTACCCATGCATATGTACTGTCAAAAATGTTATAATTATAAAATAAAATAAAAAATTTAAAAAAAAAAAAAAAAACATGAAGCCTCTGTACCATTTAAAAAAAAAAAAAAAAAAAAAAGAAAGTTTTTATACAAACAAATCGAATATAGTCAAGATCAGAAGAAAAACAGAAAACTGGGGGGTAATCTTTACATTCATGGGTTCTGATAAAGGCTGCATTACTAAAAATATATAGAGATTAGACACAAATTTGTAAGAATAAAAGTCATTCTCCAATTGATAAATAGTCAAAATAGTCAAAAAATATGAATAGGCAATTTTCAGATGAAGAAATTAAACCATTTCTAGCCATATGGAAAAGTGTTCTAAAGCACTGTTGATCAGAGAAATGCAAATTAGGACAACTCTGAAGAATCACTACACATTTATCAGATTGGCAAAGGTAACAGGAAAAGATAGTGATCAATGGTGGAGGGGATGTGGGAAAACTGGAACACTAATACATTATTGGTGGAGTTATGAACTGATCAAACCATTCTGGAGAGCAATTTGGAATTATGCTCAATGGGCTATCCTTTGAATGAGAAGTTTCTCTACTGGGCCTGTATCACAAAGAGACCATAACAAAGGAAAAAAGTACTGACATGTGTAAAAATGTTTGTAGCAGCCCTTTTTGTAAAGTCATTTTTGATTTTGATCTGATTTTTCTTGTGCAGGATAATAATTGTGGAAATATGTATAGAAGAATTGCACATGTTTAACATATATTTTATTACTTGCCATCTAGGAAAGGGAGCGTGAAAAAGGGAGAAAACAAATTGAAATACAAGGGTTTGCAAGGGTGAATATTAAAGATTATGCATGTATTTTGAAAAGAAAATGCTTTAACTAAAAAAAAACAAGCATGCCTAGGTAATTATGAATGCCTCATGAAATATAAAACACATTAAAGTGCTGATTAGGAAAGCATTTAGGTCAGTGAAGAAAATAGAGTGCTAAAAATAGGCTTAAGAAAAACAAAAATCTTGAGAAAAATGATTCCATGATGCAATCATTCTGTAAAGAGATGACAGAGATTAGCCTATTTAGAAGACAAAGTATGTGAAAGAAAAATGTGGTAAGAGAAATTTTAAAAAAATATATAATTCTTTATAAAACAAAATTATGGACTTCAAAGACAGAATGTCAACATATGTCATAAGAATCACAGTTCTTCAAGGACATGATAAGTTAGAAAAAAAAAGATATGTATCACAAACATAAAACAATAAATAAGATGAGATGGTGGATATTCTAAAAATAAAATAAAAACAACAACAACAACAAGACTGAAAGGCATCTGGGGGACAGAACCAAGATAGTGGAAAGGACACACATTTCTTCCTGACCTTCTCCTCAGACTAATTGGCAAATCCAGTTTCTGAATTAGAGTTGCCCTGGCAGAATTAAGTCCAGAATGTTGGGAATGCAACAAATTACCAGCAGAAGATAATTTCGAAGATTACAAGAAAAGGTCTGTTTCAATTAGAAATAGAGGGAGGAAGGCCAAGCACAAGCAGGCGATCACAGATGCCAGTGGAGACAGTACAGATGGGGTGGTGTGGACTTCTTGGGGTGGTGCAGACTACAAGGGGTGGAGAATCTACAGGGAGGAATTTACAGCAGAGTTGGCTACTCTGCCCTGGCTGCAAGCCAGTTGATCAGCAGAGTGGTTATAAAACATCCAAGAAAACCACAAAAGATCAAAAGGGAACTCCAAAACACCAGAATCTCATGGGCCCTGGTCATGCCAACTCAACTTGAGGAATGAGTCAGCACAGATTTAGTGCAGCCTTAGCCTTTTGTAGAGAAAGCTGCCACTAGTAGAGGAAGCTTGGAAAACCTCCCTGCCCTAAAAGCAGACTTTATTTATTTATTTATTTTTAACAAATAAAAAAGTAAAGAGTTCTCTGACCATAGACAGTTTTTATGGTGAAAAAGAACAGATTTCAAATCTTGAGGAGACTAAAGCAAATTGTCTCCAAATGAAGCCCCCAAAAGGTGATATAACCTAGTCCCCATCATACAAGGTTTTCCTGAAAGAAATTAAAAAGGATCTTAAAAGAGAGCTAGAAGAAGAATGGGGAAAGGAAATGAAAATTTTGCAAGAAGATTTGGAAAAGGCATATAACTCATTAAAAGATAAATGTGTTAAAATAAAAAAAAAAAAGAAAGCAACTCCCAGAAAAACAGAATTTAGGAAACAGAAAAAGAAAATAATTCCTTAAAAACACAATTTGGGAAACAGAAAAATAAATAACTCCTTAAAAACCAGAATTTGCTAAATGGAAAAAAATTCCACAAAACAACTGATATAAAAATTCCACAGGACAAATAAAAAAGAAATTAAAAATGTAAGTAAAGAAAATAATTTACTAAAATTAAGAACTGAGCAAATGGAAATGAATGACTCAATGAGACAACAAGAATCAGTCGAGCAAAACCCCAAAAAATGAAAAATAGAAAAAAATGTAAAATACATAATTGGGAAAATAACTGACCTGAAAAATATATTTAAGAGAGAAAATCTAAGAATTATTGGACTCCCTGAAAGCCATGATGAAAAAAAAAAAGTTAGATACTATTTTTCAGGAAATCATTAAAGAGAACTGCCTAGATGTTATAGAATCAGAAGGTAAAATAACTATTGAAACAATTCACTGAAAATCTCCTAAAAAAGAGACCTCAAAATTAAAACTCCAAGGAATATTGTGGCTCAATTTCAGAATATTGGATCAAGGAAAAAATATTACAAGAAATCAGAAAGAAACAATTCAAGTACTGAGGAGTCGCAATAAGTATTACCCAGGACCTAGCAGCTTCCACTTTAAAGGATTGAAGGGCTTGGAATCTGATATTCTGAAAGCCAAAGGAACTTGGAATGCAGCCAACAATAAATTACCCTGATAAACAGCATTTTTTTCAGGGAAGAAGTTAGATATTCAAAGAAACAGGTACATTCCAATTATTTCTGATGAGAAGACCAGAGTTAAAAAAAAAAAAAAAAAGAAAGAAAATTACCTCCAAATATAGAACTCAAGAGAAGTATTAAAAGGTAAAAAGAAAGGAAGAATGAAAGAAAGGAAGAAAGAAAGAAAGAAAGAAAGAAAGAAAGAAAGAAAGAAAGAAAGAAAGAAAGAAAGAAAGAAAGAACTCTTAAGAACTGTATTTCTGATATGGGTATAGATAGAGAGTGCATTTATAATCTGATTTTACTATTATAATATAAAAAAGAAACTAAAGGTGGAAAGGAGATTGTACAGGAAAAAAAGGGGGAAGTGAAGGTAAAATGAGGGAAATTACAGCTCAAGGAGAGACAAAGAAAGCCTATTATAATTGAGGGAAAGAAGGGAGAGTGAAGAACATTGTGGGAATCATACTCTCATCAGATTTAGCTTAAAGAAAAATATTAGACATCTATTTTCAACAATAAACTTCACTCACTGTATAGAACAATGGGAAGGGAAAGGGGGAAAGGGAAGGGGTAGGCTAAATAGAAGAGAAAAGAGAAATAGTAAGGGAAAGGTATAAGAAAGGGGGAAAGTCTCTAAAGGGGGAGGAATGCTTGAGGCAAGTAGTCTCATAAGTAAAATACTGGGGAGGAGGGAAAGGGGAAAGGGAAATAGAAAACTATGATTTGGGGTTTATAAGATGGCAGGAAATACAGAATTAGTAGTTTTAACCATAAATGTAAATAGGATGAGTTCTCTCATAAAGCTTGGTAGGAAACTAGATTAAAAACCAGAAAACTACAATAACTTGTTAAAGAAACTCATTTAAAGCAGAACAATACATACATAAAGGTAAAAGGCTGGAAATAGGATCTGTTATGTTTCAGATAAAGTTAAAACAACAACAACAACAACAACAACAACAACAACAACAGGGGTAGCTATCCTAATCTCAGATAAAGAAAAAAAGCAAAAAATCGATCTAATTAAAAAAGATAAGGAAGAGAACTATATCTTACTAAAGGATACCACACATAATGAAGCAACACTAATATTAAACATATATGAATTAAGTGGTGTAACATCTAAATTCTTAAAGGACAAGTTAAGAGAATTGCAAGAAGAAATAGACAGCTAAACTATAATAGTGGAATTTGTAAAACTTGCTTTCTCAGAGCAAGATAAATGAAACCACAAAATAAATAAGAAAGAAGTTAAGGAGGCAAACAGAATTTTAGAAGTTAGGTATGATAGATCTTTGGAGAAAATTGAATGGAGACAGAAAAGTGTATGCTTTTTTTCTCAGCACTTCATGGAACCTATACAAAAAATTACCATATATTAGGACATAAATACTTCAAAATCAAATGCAGAAAGACAGAAATAATATATGCATTTTAAAATATCATCATGGTACAATAAAAAATTACTAAAAGGCCAGGGGAAAATAGACCAAAAAGTAATTGGAAACTAAATAATCACATCATAAAGAATTAATGGTTGAAACAGCAAATCAAAGATACAATCAATAATTTCATGCAAAAGAAGCACAATTGTGAGGACCGAGTTAGCACCCTGGATACCTTAGAATCAGCCAGAGTCAGGATAAGCAAAAGTCCTTGGTCTTTATTCGTGGTCTTTAGGGATAGAAGGTAATTGGATGGACTAGTCCCTCCTACAATTCTCTGTATATACCAAATGATAGAACCAGCACATAATAGTGAGAAGGGCTATTTTCCAAGCAAATTCTAATAGAGTATTGTCCAATAAGTAATTAGCCTTAAGTTCTCAGTTATCCAACTGCACCTATTCAGAGTTTCAGCCCCTTACATCTCCCACTTTCTTTTGTTTTAGAAAACAAGTGGTCATGCCATCCCTGACTTCTCAGGGAGGTGAGAACCCCAAAAAGGAGGTGATTATACCCTCCCTGACTTCTCAGGAAAGGATGTAAAAAACACCAAAAAGGAGGTGATCATGACCCCAGCCCAACTTCTCAGGAAGGAAGGTGAAAGCACTAAAAAGGAGATGATCACACCCTCCCTAACTTCTCAGGTAGAGACATTAAAAACACCAAAGGGAAGTGGAGAGTCAAGCCATATATTGCCAGCAGGTTTCTGGGCTGAAGGGCCTTATTAGAGACAGGTATGCATAATCCCATCAGCATGGGAGGTATTACACAAGCACATAGGAATAACACATAGGCTATTAGTAATGACTCTCCCCACAGCCAGTGCAGGCTCAATGTGGTGTGACAAACATGAATTGTACATGCAGGTAGTGATATAAAATACAATATGAATCAACATGGTGTTGTAAAAGATTTCCAGAAGTCCTAGAAGGAGGGTATATAAATAACAATCACATACACACACACACACACACACACACACACACACACACACACACACACCCCTCCTTCAGCAGCCAAGAGATATTTCAAACCAAGCTATTATCCATTCCTTCACGTGTCAGGGAATCCAATGATCCCTGGAAGTTTTTGAAGTCCTTCAACAGTCTTTTTATATGTTAGGGAATCCAAGAATTCCTGCAGATTTTGAAGGCCTGGAACAGTTTTATCATTTCTCAGAAAATCCAATGATTCCTGAGGGTTTTCAAGGCCTATAAGAGTCTTAAGATGTCTCAGAGAATCCAATAATTCCTGAAGGTTTTGAAGTCCTACAACAATCTTCTCATGTCTCAGGGATTCCAATGATACTTAAGGGTTAATTTAATGCCAATTCAATTGCTAATGAACCAGTTTTTTCCATGACAGGCACAATCACTGATGGAACCACCTTTGCTACCTTTGGCAAAAGATGCTGGTGGTTCTAAAATGGCCGGATTCTTTCACAACTCCACCGACAATGTATTTGTGTCCCAGTTTTCCCACATCCCCTCCCACATTCATCATTATTTGTTCCTGTCATCTTAGCCAATCTGGCAGGTGTGAAGTGGTATCTCAGAGTTGTCTTAATTTGCATTTCTCTGATCAGTAGTGATTTGGAACACTCTTTCAAATTAGTGGATATAGTTTCAATTTCATCATCTGAAAATTGTCCATTCATATCCTTTGACCATTCATCAATTGGAGAATGGTTTGATTTCTTATAAATTAGAATCAGTTCTCTATATATTTTGGAAATGAACCTTTAACCTTATCAGAACTTTAACTGTAAAAGTATTTTCCCAATTTGTTACTTCCATTCTAATCTTCTTTGCATTAGTTTTGTGTGTAGAAAAGCTTTTTAATTTGATGTAATCAAAATCTTCTATTTTGTGATTAATAATGATCTCTAGTTCTCCTTTGGTCATAAATTCCTTCCTCCTCCACAGGTCTGAGAGGTACCTCTGCTCCTCTAATCTATTTATGATCTCATTCTTTATGACTAAATCATGGACCCATTTTTATCTTAGCTTGGTATATGGTGTTAAGTGTGGGTCCATATCTAATTTGTGCCATACTAATTTCCAGTTTTCCCAACAGTTTTTTTTTTCAAATAGTGAATTCTTATCCCCAAAGTTGGGATCTTTGGGTTTGTCAAACACTAGATTGCTATAGTTATACCGTATTTTGTCCTGTGTCCATAATCTGTTCCACTGATCAACTAGTCTATTTCTTAGCCAATACCAAATGGTTTTGGTGACTGCTACTTTATAATATAGCGTTAGATTAGGTACAGCTAGACCAACTTCATCTGACTTTTTTTTCATTAATTCCCTTGAAATTCTCAACCTTTTATTCTTCCATATGAACTTTGTTGTTATTTTTTTCTAGGTCATTAAAATAGTTTCTTGGGAGTCTGATTGGTATAGCCTTAAATAAATAGATTAGTTTGGGGAGTATTGTCATCTTTATTATTTTCGCTCGGCCTATCCAAGAGCATTTAATGTCTTTCCAATTATTTAAATCTGACTTTATTTTTATGGCAAGTGTTTTGTAATTTTGCTCATATAATTCTGACTATTCTATGGTAGATGGATTCCCAAATATTTTATACTCCCAACATTTGTTTGGAATGGAATTTCTCATTGTATCTCTTACTATTTAATTTTGTTGGTGATGTATAAAAATGTTGAGAATTTATGTGGATTTATTTCATATCCAGCAACTTTACTAAAGTTGTGAATTATTTCTAATAACTTTTTATTAGAATCTCTGCGGTTCTCTAAGTATACCATCATATCATCTGCAAGGGTGAAAGTTTGATTTCCTCATTTCCTATTCTTATTCCTTTAATCTCTTTCTCCACTCTTATTGCCAAAGGTAGCATTTCTAATACAATATTGAATAGTAATGATGATAGTGGGCAACCTTGTTTCACTTCTGATCTTACTGGGAAAGGTTCCAGTTTAACTCCATTATATATTATGGTTATTGATCATCTTAAATATATGCTCCTGACTATTTTAAGGAATAGTCCATTTTTTCCTATACTCTCAAGTATTTTTAGTAGCAATGGATGTTGTATGTTATCAAATGCTTTTTTTGCATCTATTGAGAAGATCATAAGGTTTTTATTAATTTGATTAATAATATGGTCAATTATACTAAAAGTTTTCCTAACTGTTAGCCCTTCGTTCATGGTATAAATCCTACTTGATTTTCTGAAGTCTTTTTGCTAATATCTTATTTAAGATTTTGGGATTGATATTCATTAAGGAGATTGGTCTGTAGTATTCTTTTTCAGTTTTCCATCTACCTGGTTTAGGTATCAGTACCATGTCTGTGTCATAAAACGAGTTTGGTAGGACTCCTTCAATCCCTATTTTTTCAAATAGTTTATATAACATTGGGGTTAATTGTTCTTTAAATGTTTGGTAGAATTCACATATAAATCTATCTGGTCCTGGGGATTTTTTGCTGGGGAGTTAATTAATAGCATGTTCTATTTCTTTTTCTGAAATGGGACTGTTTAAGCAGTTTATCTCCTGCTCTTTTAATCTAGGAAGCCTATATTTTTTGGAGGTAGTCATCCATTTCACTTGAGTTATCAAATTTATTAAATGCCTTCTTCTCAAATCACAATGCAATAAAAGCTACATTGAGTAATTAGTTAGGGGTAAATAGACAAAAAGTAATTGGAAACTCAATAATCTCATCTTAAAGAATGACTGGGTGAAACAACATTTTATAGAAACAATTAATAATTTCACCTAAGATAATGACAATGATGAGAGAGCATACCAAAATCTGTGGGATGCAGCTAAAGCGGTAATAAGGGGAAATTTTATATCTGTAGAGGCTTATTTGAACAAAATAGAGAAAGAGAAGATTAATTAATTGGGCCTGCAACTTAAAAAGCTAGAAAAAAGACCAAATTAAAAACCCCCAACCAAAAATCAAACTTGAAATACAAAAATTAAAAGGAGAAATCAATAATATTGAAAGTAAAAAAAAAAAAAACTATTGAATTAATAAATAAAACCAAGTGTTGGTTTTATGAAAAAGCCAATAAAATAGATAAACCTTTGGTAAATCTGATCAGAAAAAGGAAAGAGGAAAATCAAATTGTTAGTCTTACAAATGAAAAGGGGGATCTTTCCACCAATGAAGAGGAAATTAGAGAAATAATAAGGAGTTACTTTGCCCAACTTTATGCCAATAAATTTGATAACTTAAGTGAAATGGATAACTTTCTCCAAAAATATAGGCTTCCTAGATTAACAGAGGAGGAGAGAAATTGCTTAAATAGTCCCATTTCAGAAAAAGAAATAGACCAAGCTATTAATCAACTCCCCAAGAAAAAATCCCCAGGACCAGATGGATTTACATGTAAATTCTACCAAACATTTAAAGAACAATTAGCCCCAATGCTATATAAACTATTTGAAAAAATAAGGGATGAAGAAGTCCTACCAAACTCCTTTTATGACACAGACATGATACTGATACCTAAACCAGGTCGATCGAAAACTGAGAAAGAAAATTATAGACAAATTTCTTTAATGAATATTGATGCTAAAATTTTAAATAAGATATTAGCAAAAAGACTTCAGAAAATCATCCCCAGGATAATATACTATGATCAAGTAGGATTCATACCAGGAATGCAGGGCTGGTTTAATATTAGGGAAACTATTAGTATAATTGACCATATTAATAATCAAATTAATAAAAACCATAGGATCATCTCAATAGATGCAGAAAAAGCATTTGATAAAATCCAACATCCATTCCTACTAAAAACGCTTGAGAGTATAGGAATAAATGGACTATTCCTTAAAATAATCAGGAGCATATATTTATAACAGTCAGTAAGCATAATATGCAATAGAAATAAACTGCAACCTTTCTCAGTAAGATAAGGAATGAAACAAGGTTGCACACTATCACCATTACTATTGAATATAGTACTAGAAATGCTAGCCTCGGCAATAAGAGCCGAGAAAGAGATTCAAGGAATTAGAGTAGGAAATGAGGAAATCAAACTATCACTCTTTGCAGATGACATGATAGTGTACTTAGAGAACCCCAAAGACTCTGCTAAAAAGCTATTAGAAATAATTCGGAATTTTAGCAAAGTGGCAGGATACAAAATAAATCCATATAAATCCTCAACATTTTTATATATCACCAACAAAATGCAACAGCAAGAGATACAAAGAGAAATTCCATTCCAAACAAATGTTGAGAGTACAAAGTATTTGGGAATCCATCTACCAAAGAATAGTCAGGAATTATATGAGAAAAATTACAAAACACTTGCCACAAAAATAAAGTCAGATTTAAATAATTGGAAAGACATTCAGTGCTCTTGGATAGGTCAAGCGAATATAATAAAGATGACAATACTCCCCAAACTAATCTATTTATTTAGTGCTATACCAATCAGATTCCCAAGAACCTATTTTAATGACCTAGAAAAAAAAAACAACAAAATTCATACGGAAGAATAAAAGGTGGAGAATTGCAATGGAACTAATGAAAAAAAAAAAAAAAAAACTCAGAGGAAGGTGGTCTAAGTGTACCTGATCTAAAGCTATATTATATAGCAGCAGTCACCAAAATCATTTGGTACTGGCTAAGATATAGACCAGTAGATCAGTGGAACAGATTAGATACAAAGGACAAAAAAGGGTACATCTATATCAATCTAGTCTTTGACAAACCCAAAGATGCCAACATTAGGGACAAAAATTCATTATTTGGAAGAAACTGTTGGGAAAACTGGAAATTAGTATGGCAGAAATTAGATATGGATCCACACTTAACACCATATACCAAGCTAAGATCAAAATGGGTCCATGATTTAGGCATAAAGAATGAGATAATAAATAGATTAGAGGAACAGAGAATAGTCTACCTCTCAGACTTGTGGAGGAGGAAGGAATTTATGATCGGAGGAGAACTAGAGATCATAATTTATCACAAAATAGAAGATGTTGATTACATCAAACTAAAAAAGTTTCTGTACAAACAATACTAATGCAAACAAGATTAGAAGGGAAGTAATAAATTGGGAAAATATTTTTAAAGTTAAAAGTTCTGACAAAGGTCTCATTTCCAAAATATATAGAGAACTTACCCTTATTTATAAGAAATCAAACCATTCTCCAATTGAAAAAGGGTCAAAGGATATGAACAGACAATTCTCAGATGAAACTATATCCACTCATATGAAAGAGTGTTCCAAATCACTACTGATCAGAGAAATGCAAATTAAGACAACTCTGAGATACCACTACACACCTGTCAGATTGGCTAAGATGACAGGAACATATAATGATGAATGTTGGAGGGGATGTGGGAAAACTGGGACACTAATACATTGTTGGTGGAGTTGTGAAAGAATCCAGGCATTCTGGAGAGCAATTTGGAACTATGCCCAAAAAGTTATCAAACTGTGCATACCCCTTGATCCAGCATTACAGCTATTGGACTTATATCCCAAAGAAATACTAAAGAGCAGAAAGGGACCTGAATGTGCCAAAATGTTTGTGGCAGCTCTTTTTGTAGTATCTAGAAACTGGAAGATGAATGGATGTCCATCAATTGGAGAATGGTTGGGTAAATTATGGTATATGAAGGTTATGGAATATTATTGCTCTGTAAGAAATGACCAGCAGGAGGAATACAGAGAGGCTTGGAGAGACTTACATCAACTGATGCTGAGTGAAATGAATAGAACCAGAAGATCGTTGTACACTTCAATGTTGTATGAAGATGTATTCTGATGGAAGTGAATATCTTCAACATAAAGAATATGCAACTCGCTTCCAGCTGATCCATGATGGATAGAAATAACTACACCCAGAGAAGGAACACTGGGAAGTGAATATAAATTGTTAGCACTACTGTCTATCTTCCCAGGTTACTTATACCTTCGAAATCTAATACTTAATGTGCAACAAGAAAATGGTATTTACACACATATATTGTATCTAGGTTATATTGTAACATATGTAAAATGTATGGGATGGCCTTCATCAAGGGGAGGGAGTAGAGGGAGAGAGGGAGGGGATAATTTGGAAAAATGAATACAAGGGGTAATATTATAAAAAATTACTCATGCATATATACTGTGAAAAAATTATAAATAAAAAGGCAAAAAAAGAAAAGAAATATGTTTTTGTTGCTTGAGAAATGGAAATAAAATGATAATTATTTGAAAAAAAGTTATCAAATTTATTGGCATAAAGTTGGGCAAAGTAACTCCTTATTATTTCTCTAATATCCTCTTCATTGGTGGAAAGATCCCCCTCTTCTTTTGTAAGACTAACATTTTGATTTTCTTCTTCCTTTTTTCTGATCATATTTCCCAAAGGTTTATCTATTTTATTGGCTTTTTCATAAAGCCAACTCTTAATTTTATTTATTAATTCAATAGTTTTTACTTTCAATATTACTGATTTCTCCTTTTAATTTTAGAATTTCAAGTTTAGTTTTTGGTTGGGATGTTTTAATTTGGTCTTTTTCTAGCTTTTTATTTTGCAGGCCCAATTCATTGACCTGCTCTTTCTCTATTTTGTTCACATAATCCTCTAAAGATATAAAATTTCCCCTTATGACCACTTTAAGCTGCATCCCACAAATTTTGGTATGATGTATCATCGTTGTCATTATCTTGGGTGAAATTATTAATTGTTTCTGTAATTTGCTGTTTCACTCAGTCATTCTTTAAGATGAGATTATTTAGTTTCCAATTACTTTTTGGTCTATTTACCCCTAACTTCTTGTTGAATGTAATTTTTATTGCATTGTGATCTGAGAAGAAAGCATTTAGTATTTCTGTCTTCCTGCATTTAGTTTTGAGATCTTTATGTCCCAATATATGGTCAATTTTTGTATATGTTCCATGAACTGCTTTGAAGAAAGTATACTCCTTTCTATCACCATTCAGTTTTCTCCAAATATCTATCATACCTAATTTTTCTAATGTTTTATTTACCTCCTTAATTTCTTTCTTATTTGTTTTGTGGTTTGATTTATCTAGTTCTGAGAGTGCAAGGTTGAGATCTCCCACTATTATAGTTTTGCTGTCTATTTTTTCTTGCCACTCTCTTAACTTCTCCTTTAGAAAGTTACCACTTGGTGCATATATGTTTAGTATTGATATGGCTTCATTGTCTATGCTACCTTTTAGCAGTATATACTTTCCTTCCTTATCTCTTTTAATTAGATCAATTTCTGCTTTTGCTTGATCTGAAATAAGGATGGCCACCCTTGTTTTTTTGGCTTCCCCTGAAGCATAATAGATTCTGCTCTATACTTTTACCTTTACTTTGTATGTATCTCCCTCTTTAAATGTGTTTCCTGTAACCAATATATTGTAGAGTTCTGACTTTTCATCCAGTCTGCTATCCGTCTCTGTTTGATGGGAGAGTTCATCCCATTCACATTTACAGTTAAAATTACTAATTCTGTATTTCCTGCCATCATATTATCAACTGATTATGCTTTTTTTCCCCTTGTCCCCTCTGAACCCCTTCCCCAGTATCGAATTTATGGATCCCACTTGCAACCCAAAGCCCTCCCTTTTTAGTATGCCTCACCCCTCTTTTTAAGTCCCTTCCCCTTTCCTATACCTTTCCCTTATTACTCTTTTTCGTTTTCCCTTTTCTTCTCCCTCCTTATAATGAGGGGAGAGAGAATTTTCTGAAAATAAATATTTCAATTATTTACTCTTTTAGCCTACTCTGATGAGAGTAAGATTCACACAATGTTTCACCCCGTCTCTAAATTCCTTCAGATATGGTAAATTTTCTTTGCCTCTTCCTGGGATGTAGTTTCCCTCTTTTTATCTCTCCTTTTCCGTATTCTGATACTATCTCCTTCCCTTTACTACTTCCCTTTTTGATGTTATATCACTAAAATCAAATTATCCATGTAGACTTTCTGTATATCCACAACAGAAATACAGTTCTCAAGAGTTATTTTTACCTTGTTCTTCTTCTCTTTGGTCTTTTGCATATAGATCAACTTTTTTGTTTAAGTCTGATTTTTTCCTTAGAAACAAATGGAATTCCTCTGTTTCATTAAATGTCCATCTTCTTACATGGAAGAAAAAACTAAACTTAGAGGGGTAGTTTATTTTTGGTTGCATTGCTAGTTCTTTTGCCTTTTGGAATATCAGGTCCCAGGCCCTTTGATCCTTTAATGTGGAGGCAGCCAGATCTTACATGACCCTTATTGTGGCACCTGGATATGTGAATTGTTTTTTCCTAGCTGTTTGCAATATTTTTTTTCCTTTATTTGATGGTTCTGCAGCTTAGCCACAATGTTCCGTGGAGTTCTTTTTTTAGGGTTTTTTCAGAAGGTGTTTGATGAATTCTTTCAATGCCTACTTTCCCTTTGTTTCCATTATCTCTGGACAGTTCTCTTTGATGATTTCCTTTAAAATAAAATCTTGGCTCTTTTTTGATCATAGTTTTTGGGAAGTCCAATGATCCTCTGATTATCTCTCCTAGATCTATTCTCCAGGTCTTTCAGTTTTCCCAGCAAATATTTGATGTTATTCTCCTGCTTTTCATTTTTTTTTTTTTTTGGTTTTGTTTTTTTTGACTGATTCTTGGGTTCTCTGTGAGTCATTCATTTCTATTTGTTCAGTCCTGATTTTTAATGAGTTATTTTCTTCATTCACATTGTTTATTTCTTTTGATATATGTCCAATTGAGTTTTTAAATTAATTATCTTGCTCTGTTGAATTTTTTTTCCATTTCACTAATTTTTTTTTTTTTTTTAGTGAGTTATTTTCTTTTTCAAATCACAAATCCTACTTTCTTGGAAATTTTTAATCTTTTCCAATTCAGAAATCCTACTTTCCTGTGATTTTTTTAACCTCTTCTAATTCACAAATTTTGTTTCCCTGCACCTCCTGTGAATTCTTTATTTTTTCCAACTCAAATTTCAGGACACTGTTATTCTCTATCATAGCTTCTCTTTCCTTATCCCAGTTTTCTTTAAACTCTGTTAACTTTTTAATAGTTTCTTTTAGGAGAGAGTTATGTGATGGGGGGCAGTTATCATTCCATTTTTATGGTGTTATTTGGAGACTGTCTGCTATTAGCCTCCTTGGAGTTGGATATCTGTTCTTTCTTTGTATTAAAGGTGTCAATCATTCTCTTCAGTTTCTTACTCATTGTTAAAATTTGGTGGAGTCAGCCCTTTGGGTAGGAAATTTACCAGCTTCCTCCCAGATAGGCTGAAAAAGAGCAAAATTGTTACTGGGCTATGATAGAGCTGTGGGAGAGAATTCCCCTCCACCTGGAAATGACTCAGAGGTGGTAAGCATGGCTGTTTTGTGAGGCATGCCCAGTGAAGGACCCCCGCTGTGTGTCCTAGTGACTGCCCTGAGGCTAGAGGCTGAACAGTAAAAGTGTCACAAACCCTAGCCAAAGCCTCCTGTGAAGCAGTGTATATTAGCAGCTGACACTGGAAAAGCCCCTGTGTTCAAACAGTAAGACTCTGCCTGGGAAGCACAGTTGCTGTGGGGGGTTCTGCTGCTCCTGGAGTTTTGCTACTGTGAGAATTCCACTGCCTCAGGTTGAGCCCTGCACTATATGGATTAGAGGCTGCCTCAGGCTGTGTTTCCTGCTGTTCAGGTTCTTAACTAGCCCAAAGAAAAGTCCCAGACAGCAGAAGGTGGCTGCACAGCTGTGCTGAGATTGGTGTTGGGTCACTTCTGGTTTGGGGTGGTTATATTTTCTAGTTTTTCATTTTAAAGTGACTTTGATTTCTCTTCTGATCTGCTGTTTTACAAGCAGAGTAAAGCTATCAGCCTATGCCAGATTCCTCTATCTCAGTGGCTTCTCTCATCCTAGAGTTCTCCCCAGCCTGTTTGGAACAATGTGCAAGCCCCTAGTCCAACCCTGTCTGTGCCAGTTTTTTTTTTTTCCTCCCCTCAGAACCAACCTTTTCTGTCAAAATTCCATATTTTCTTTGGCTGGTAAGTTGTGCTTCTAATCCTTGTGGTTATTATCAGTCCAAGGTTATTTTTGAGACTGCTTTAACTAGTTGGTATTAAGGGTAGAAGGGAGCTTTGAAATTTGCGTGTATCTTCTCTGCCATCTTGGCTCCACCCCTATTTTTTTCTTTAAGTATTTTTAACTATTCTAATTTTTTCTTCTGTATCTGTTTCTGTATTTATGACAGAAAATCCATTCTGTCACCTTTTGCTAAGTTGTTGCTATATGCTGCTACAGAGGAACTCCAATTTTCTCTTACTTCTTCCAAAAAATATTTATTTGGAACCTTTCACTCATAAACAGAGGTAAGTCCTCATTCATCTCCCCACCTTGGAGCTAGTTAGATGTTGATCTAAGTTTTTAAACTCCCATGTCAGATTATGGGGATATTGAACTTGAAAACTAGAGACCTCTATGTGGAAGGTGAAAGTGACATAGCTTTTGCTAAATATGAATGATTCTGCAGCCTATAAAGACTATGAAGATCTTATATGCAAGGTTTAGGAGACCCTAAAGTAAGGCCCTAGGTATTTGTGGTACAAGATTTCTAACTTGATTCATTGAATGTGCTGAGATCAACATGAACAGATAGCATTGTAATAGAAATGTTTGATATTATATTGAAGTTATTGGCGCAAATCAGAGAATGTGTAATATGATGGATGAATGGTTACCATAATATATGTGAAGATGAGTAAGTCTAGCTGTGGGATAGGGTTAAAGCATAGAAATCTGATCCAAAGACAGAACCCCAAGAAACTGTAAAGGAAGACTGATTTGTGAAGAAAGTGGATGTTAGGAAATACATAAGGTTATTCTTTATACATAGCAGTCTGAAGGTATCTATGTCTTCTCTCCCCAAAATTTCATTATCTAAGGAGCAATGAACATAGAACTCTGTCACATTATTTATAATATGTGTGTATGTATATATATATATATATATATATATATATATATATATATATATATATATATATACATACATAGATCATGCATATATGTATGTACATATAAATGCATGTATAAATGTGTATATGTGTTTCTTTTCAAACATATAGGTGTGTACCACCTTCTCTCCTTTGACATTGAAACTATCCTCACTTGTATGATTTGATTGTTCTACTTAACTCAAGTCTCTCCCTATTCCAGACCTTTCTCCACTCAGTTATAAAATCAGTCTCCAATCAACTTCATTGACTCCATATTAATTTTGGGATCAGTTATGCAAAATTCTTCATATCTAGGCTTCTTGGTACCTTTTCATTCTTCTTGCACCTCATTCCTTACCACATACTGTGAGATCTTGTGACACTGTCACCTTTACTGTCCTTGGACAAGACACTTCATCTCCTAACTCCTTGAAATTTTACAATATGTACCTCCAACTTTTGGGGACAGAGCCAAGATGGCAGAGATGAACTGCATTTCTCTCTGACCTTCTTTACAATCCTCACAATAATTATGGAATTCAGCCTCTGAATTAGCTCTGGATGGACAGAATCCACAAATATTGGGAGTGCAAGAAATTATCAGCTGAATATAATTTCAAAGATAACCAAAAAAGGTCTGTTCAATTGAAAATGGGAAGGAGGCAGCCAGAGCAAACAGTACAAACACAAGCACCGATAGCTCAGTGTCCTGGGGCAGAGAATTTGCCAGAGGAAAAAGACAAGAAAATATCTGCTTCAATCAGAAATGGGAGAGAGGCAGTGAATCATAAACAGCAGACAACAAACACCAACACAGACAGAGCAGGACCCCAGGCAGAACAGTCTCAGTGCAGCGACCTCCTCTGTGGAGCAGGGAGTTTGCAGAAGGAAGCAGACCAAAGAAGGTCAGCTTCAGTCAGAAGTGGGAGAGAGACAGCAAAGCCTGTTCAGCTGACAACAAGCACCAGCACAGATAGCTCAGAGTCTGGGAGCAGTGCAGTCTCAGGGTGCCTGAGCAGACTCCAACTATAAACACCAGGGCAGACAGCACAGAGCCCCAGAGCATTGTTAACAATTTCACTGGGCAGTGCCAGCACTTGGAGTGAATCAGCACTGAACCAGTGCTTTGGAAAATCTCTCATGCCCTAAAGGCAGACCTTAATTTAACTTTAAAAAATGAGTAAAACAATTAGGAGGACTCCTACAATTGACAGCTTTTAAGATGAAATAGAAGAACAGATTTCAAACCCTGAGGAGATTAAAGGTAGATTGTCTCCAGATGAAGCTCTACAAGGTGAAATAGCCTGGTCCCCATCACACAAGGCTCTCCTAGAAGAACTTAAAAATGATCTTAAAAGAGAGCTAGAAGAAAAATGGGGAAAGGAAATGAAAACCTTGCAAGAGAGTCTGGAAAAGGTAACACAAAATAGAAACAGTGATATGGAAAAACCATGTACTTCATTAAAAGATAGATTTTATAAACTGGAAAAAGGAAAACAACTCCCAGAAACATGGAATTTGTGAAACAGAAAAAGAAAATAACTCTTAAAAATTTTTGTGAAATGGAAAAAGAAAACTCCCTAAAAAGCAGAATATGTGAAATGGAAAAAAAAAAAAAAAAAAAAAACAATTCCATAAAACAAAACAACTCATTCAAAAATTCAAATGGACAGATACAAAAAGAAATTTTAAAAAAGTAGATGAAGAAAAAACACACTAAAATTCAGAATTGAAAATTTGGAAATGAATGACTCAATAAGACAACAAGAATCAGTCAAGAAGGAAAGCCCAAAAAAGGAAAAAAAAATGTAAAAAATGGAAAATGCCTAATGGGGAAAACAACAGACCTGGAAAATAGACTTAGGATAGATAATTTAAGGATTATTGGACTCCCTGAAATACATGATGAAAAAAAAAAGAGCCTAGACACTATTTTTCAGGAAGTCATCAAAGAGAACTGTCCAGATGCCACAGAAACAGAAGGTAAAATAGAAATTGAAAGAATTCATCAATCACCTATAAAAAGAGATTGGAAAAATAGTAAGTGCTCTTGGGGAGGTTAAGCAAACACAATAAAGATAACAATAATACTTAAATTAATCTATTTATTTAGTGCTATGCCAATCATACCCCCAAAAATGATTTTAATGACCTAGGGGGGAAAAAAAACCAACAAAATTCATCTGGAAGAGCAAAAGGTCAAGAATTTCAATGGAATTATTGGGAAAAAAATCAAATTAAAGTGGCCTAGCTGTAACTAATCTAAAACTATTTTATATAGCAGTGGTCAAGAAAACCATTTGGTATTAGCTAAGAAATAGACTAGTCAATCAGTTGAATAAGGGTAGGTTCACAGGACAACATATTCAATAACTATAGCAATCTAGTGTTTGAAAAAACCAAAGACCACAAGTTTTGGGATAAGAAGGAACTATTTGCCAAAAACTGCTGTGAAAATTGGAAATTAGTATGGTAGTAACTAAGCATTGACCTACACTTAACACCATACACCAAGATAATATTAAAATGGATTCGTTATCTAGGCATAGAGAATGAAATTATAAATAAATTAGAAAAAAAATAGGATAGTTTAACTCTCAGACCTGCGGGGGAGGAAGAAATTTGTGACCAAAGAAGAACTAGAGATTATTATTGATCACAAAATAGAAAATTTTGATTATATCAAGTTAAAAAGCTTTCATACAAACAAAACTAATGAAGACAAATTAGAAGGGGATCAAAGAATTGGGAAAACATCTTTACATTTTAAAGTTTCCAATAAAGGTTTCATTTCAAAAATATATACAGAATTGACTGAAATTTAAAAGAAATCAAGTCATTCTCCAATTGACTAATGGTCAAAGTATATGAAGAGACAATTTTCAGATGATGAAATTGAAACTATTTCTACCTATATGAAAATGTGTTTCAAATGATTATTGATCAGAGAAATGAAAATTAAGACAACTCTAAGATACCAATGCAAACTTCTCAGATTGGCTAAGATGACAGAAAAAGTTAGTGATGAATGTTGGAGGGGATATGGGGAAATTAGAACATTGATGCATAGTTGGTGGAGTTGTGAAAAGATCTAACCATTTGGGAGAGCAATTTGGAACTATGCTCAAAAAGTTGTCAAGCTGTACATATCCTTTGATTCAGCTGTGTTACTACTGGGATTATATCCCAAAGAGGTATTAAAGAAAGGAAAGAGACCTGTGTGTGCAAAAAATGTTTGTGGCAACCCTCTTTATAGTGGCTAGAATCAATTGGAGAATTGGTGAGTAAGTTATGGTATATGAATGTTATGAAATATTATTGTTCTATAAGAAATGACCAGATGGGGGGGGCAGAGCCAAGATGGCGGAGAAGAAACACACCACTCTGTGAACGTCCTCACTCCCTTACAACCAATTAGATAAATCAGCCTCAGAATAAGCCCAGGACTGATAGATACCACAAGGACTGGAAGCACGATTTACCAGCTGAAGAGAATCTGGAGTTTCAACAGAATAGGTCAGTTCCCAGGGGAGGAAGAAAAGAGGCCAGCACAGACAACTGGGTGCTAGCATACTCTGCCGATCGCGCTGGGGAGGGCTCTGGGATCAGAGAAGCCACTGAGATAAAGGAATCTGGCACAGGCTATTAGCTCTTCTCTGATAATTATTTAGCAGTTCAGAAGAGAAAGCTAAAATACCTTAAAAACTCAGATAGATTAGATTTTCCCCGGATCCTGGGGGTGACTCAGCAGATCTCGGCACCAGGGGGCGTGGCCTCAGCTACCTCCTGAGAATAGTTAAGAGATTGACAAGTGGGTGGATATGGCCTAAGGCAACACACACTGCCTAGTTTAGCTGGAGGGAGTGGAACTCAGCTCCAGGAAGACCCAGAGAAGCGGAACCTTTGAACTAGGGACCACGGTTTCTGGCAGACACTTCCAGTTTGAGCGCAGGGGCTTTTCACTTCACCTGCTGCAGACATCCACGCCCCACCGGGACACATAGGCTGGGCTTTGTGCTGCCTTTACTGTTCAGTCTCAACCTCAGGGAAGCCGCTAAAACACAGCGCCCTCGGGGCACAGCAGTGCTAGTCACCTCTGAGGCAATTCCAGGGAGGGGGTGGGGAACTCTCTCCCAGAGCTCTATCTTAGCTCAGGCACAGGAGCCGCTGCATCCAGTCTGGGAGGAAGCTGGTAAAGAAGTAAATAAATAATTTCCTACCCCAGAGACAGACCCCAAAAGATTTTTAAAATATGAACAAAAAAGGCAGAAAAACCATAGATTCCTTCTACACATAGAAAGAGCGGGTATCCAACCCCGAGGAAGTTAATAGCAGAGAGACAGCAGATAACAACGTAAAGGGGAACGATTCCTGCCCCCCATCACATAACTCTCTCCTAGAAGACACTATTAAAAAATTAAGGGAGTTTGAAGAAAAATGGGGAAAGGAAAGGGAAGCTATGATAGAGAATAACAACGTCCTGGAATTGGAGTTGGAAAAAATAAAGAATTCACAGGAGATGCAGGGAAACAAAATTTGTGAATTAGAAAAGGTTAAAAAAACACAGGAAAGTAGGATTTCTGAATTGGAAAAGATAAAAAAGTCTCAAGAAAATAGAATTTCTGAATTGGAAAAAGAAAATAATTCTCAAAAAAAATTAGGAAAATGGAAAAAAATTCAATAGAGCAAAATAATTCATTTAAAAACGAAATTGGGCATTTACAAAATGAACTAAAAACTGTGAAAGAAGAAAATAACTCCTTAAAAGTCAGGATGGAACAAATAGAAATGAATGATTCACAGAGAACCCAAGAATCAGTCAAACAAAACAAAAAAAAAAAAAAATGAGAAGCTGGAGAACAACGTCAAATACTTACTGGGAAAATCTATAGACCTGGAAAATAGATCTAGGAGAGATAATCTGCGGATCATTGGACTTCCAGAAAACTATGACCAAAAAAAGAGCCTAGATTCTATTTTACAGGAAATTATCAAAGAGAACTGTCCAGAGATAATAGAAACAGAAGGGAAAGTAGATGTGGAAAGAATTCATCGAACTCCTTCTGAAATAGACCCTAAAAAAAGAACACCACGGAATATTGTGGCTAAGCTGCAGAATTACCACACAAAGGAGAAAATCCTGCAAGCAGCTAGAAAAAAAACAATTTAAATACCAAGGTGCCACAATAAGGGTCACCCAAGATCTGGCTGCCTCCACATTAAAAGATAGAAGGGCCTGGAACCTGATATTCCGTAAGGCAAAAGATCAAGGACTGCAACCAAGAATGAACTACCCAGCTAAGTTTAGCATCTTTTTCCATGGAAGAAGATGGTCATTCAATGAAACAGAGGAATTCTATATGTTTCTAAGAAAAAAACCAGACTTAAACAAAAAATTTGATCTACATCCACAAGACTGAAGAGAAACAGAAAAAGGTACACAGAACCCTTGAGAACTGTAACTCTGTTGTGGGTATATAAAAAGTACTCAAGGATAATTTGATTTTACTGATATAAAAGAAAAAAAGGGGGGTGGAGTAAAGGGAAGGAGGTCGGTTCAGAAAAAGTGGAAGGAATGATAAAAAGAGGGAAACTACATCCCAGGAAGAGGCATAGAAAATACACCATATCTGAGGGAACTTAGTGAGGGGGAGAATCATTGTGTGAATCTTACTCTCATCAGGAGAGGCTCAAAGGGTAAATAATTAACATATTTGTTTTTCAGAGAATTTTCTCTCACCTCATTAAAAGGGGGGAGAGGAAAAGGGAAAAGGAAAAGGAGAATAAGTGAAGGGACTTGGAGGGAGGGGGGAGGGATACTAAAAAAAAAAAAGGGAGGGTTGTGCGTCACAAGGGGGGTCTGTAAATTAAATATCGGGGAGGGGCATCAGGGGGGTCAAGGGAAAAAGCATAATCTGGGGATAATATGATGGCAGGAAATACAGAATTAGTAATTTTAACTGTAAATGTAAATGGGATGAACGATCCCATCAAACGGAGACAGATAGCAGATTGGATCAAAAAGCAGAACCCTACAATATGTTGCCTACAGGAAACACACTTAAAGCAGGGAGATACATACAGAGTAAAGGTAAAAGGTTGGAACAGAGCCTATTATGCTTCAGGTAAAGCAAAAAAAGCAGGGGTAGCTATCCTTATCTCAGATCAAGCAAAAGCAGAAGTAGATCTCGTTAAAAAAGATAAGGAAGGAAACTATATCCTGCTGAAAGGTAGCATAAATAATGAAGCCATATCAATACTAAACATATATGCACCAAGTGGTATAGCATCTAACTTTCTAAAGGAAAAGTTAAGAGAATTGCAAGAAGAAATAGACAGTAAAACTATAATAGTGGGAGATCTCAACCTTGCACTCTCAGATTTAGACAAATCAAACCACAAAACAAACAAGAAAGAAATTTAAAAAGTAAATAGAACATTAGGAAAACTAGGTATGATAGACCTTTGGAGAAAACTGAATGGCAATAGAAAAGAATATACTATACTTTCTTCTCAGCAGTTCATGGATCCTATACAAAAATAGACCATATATTAGGACATAAAGATCTCAAAATTAAATGTAGGAAGGCAGAAATAATAAATGCCTTCTTCTCAGATCACAATGCAATAAAAGCTACATTCAGTAAAAAGTTAGGGGTAAATAGACCAAAAAGTAATTGGAAACTGAATAATCTCATCTTAAAGAATGACTGGGTGAAAGAGCAAATTATAGAAACAATTAACAATTTCACCCAAGATAATGACAATGATGAGACATCATACCAAAATCTTTGGGATGCAGCTAAAGCAGTAGTAAGGGGAAATTTTATATCTTTAGAGGCTTATTTGAAGAAAATTGAGAAAGAGAAGATTAACGAATTGGGCTTACAACTTAAAAGGCTAGAAAAAGACCAAATTATAAACCCCCAACCAAAAATTAAACTTGAAATACAAAAATTAAAAGGAGAAATCAATAATATTGAAAGTAAAAAACTATTGAATTAATAAATAAAACCAAGAGTTGGTTTTATGAAAAAGCCAATAAAATAGATAAACCTTTGGTAAATTTGATCAAAAAAAAGAAAGAGGAAAATCAAATTGATAGTCTTACAAATGAAAAGGGGGATCTTTCCACCAATGAAGAGGATATTAGAGAAATAATAAGGAGTTACTTTGCCCAACTTTATGCCAATAAATTTGATAACTTAAGTGAAATGGATGACTTCCTCCAAAAATATAGGCTCCCTAGATTAACAGAGGAGGAGATCAATTGCTTAAATAGTCCCATTTCAGAAAAAGAAATAGAACAAGCTATTAATCAACTCCCCAGGAAAAAATCCCCAGGGCCAGATGGATTCACATGTGAATTCTACCAAACATTTAAAGAACAATTAGCCCCAATGTTATATAAATTATTTGAAAAAATAGGGGATGAAGGAGTCCTACCAAACTCCTTTTATGACACAGACATGGTACTGATACCTAAACCAGGTAGATCGAAAACTGAGAAAGAAAATTATAGACCAATCTCCTTAATGAATATTGATGCTAAAATCTTAAATAAGATATTAGCAAAAAGACTTCAGAAAATCATCTCCAGGATAATACACTATGATCAAGTAGGATTTATTCCAGGAATGCAGGGCTGGTTTAATATTAGGAAAACTATTAATATAATTGACCATATTAATAATCAAATTAATAAGAACCATAGGATCATCTCAATAGATGCAGAAAAAGCATTTGACAAAATCCAACATCCATTCCTACTAAAAACTCTTGAGAGTATAGGAATAAATTGACTATTCTTTAGAATAATCAGGAACATATATTTAAGACCTTCAGTAAGCATAATATGCAATAGAAATAAACTGCAACCTTTCCCAGTAAGATCAGGAGTGAAACAAGGTTGCCCACTATCACCATTACTATTCAATATAGTACTAGAAATGCTAGCCTCGGCAATAAGAGCCGAGAAAGAGATTCAAGGAAATAGAGTAGGAAATGAGGAAATTAAACTATCACTTTTTGCAGATGACATGATGGTATACTTAGAGAACTCCAAAGACTCTGCTAAAAAGCTACTAGAAATAATTCAAAATTTTAGCAAAGTGGCAGGATACAAAATACATCCACATAAATCCTCGGCAACAATACTGTATGAGGATGTATTCTGATGGAAGTGGAAATCTTCAACATAAAGAAAAACCAACTCACTTCCAGTTGATCAATGATGGACAGAGGTAGCTACACCCAGAGAAGAAACACTGGGAAGTGAATGTAAATTGTTAGCACTAATTTCTGTCTGCCCAGGTTACATGTACCTTCGGAATCTAAAGTTTATTGTGCAACAAGAAAATGATATTCACACACATGTATTGTACCTAGACTATATTGTAACACATGTAAAATCTATGGGATTGCCTGTCATCGGGGGGAGGGAATAGAGGGAGGGGGGCATAATTTGGAAAAATGAATACAAGGGATAATATTATAAAAAATATATATATAATAAAAATTATTAATTAAAATTTTTTTTCTAAAAAAAAGAAGCTTTCTAAGAATGGTTTGTAACAAATTTAGGAATACAACTCAATATTAATATTAATATTAATAAATTATACTTAAGCATTAAAAAAAAAGAAAGAAAGAAAGAAATGACCAGATGGATGATTTTGGAGAGGCCTGGAAAAACTTTTTTTTTTTCATTTTTAAAAATTACTTTTATAATTATAACTTTTTTTTAACAGTACATATGCATAGGTAATTCTTTTTTACATTATCCCTTGTACTCCCTTCTATTTTGAAAATTTCCCCTCCTTCACTCTACCCCTTCCCCTGGATGGCAGGAATTCCCATACATATTAAATATCTTATAGTATATCCTAGGTACAATATATATGTGCACAGCCAAACTTTGTTATTGTTGTTTCTGCCAAGGAAGAATTGTATTCGGAAGGTAAAAATACTCTGAGAAGAAAAACCAAAAAAAATTCTCACAGTTCATACTCATTTCCCAGTGTTCCTTTTCTGAGTGTAGCTGATTCTGTCCATCATTGATCATTTGGAATTGGATTAGCTCTTCTCTATGTTGAAGATATCCACTTCCAGCAGAATACATCCTCATACAGTATCATTGTTGAAGTGTATAATAATCTCCTAATTCTGCTCATTTCACTCAGCAACAGTTGATGTAAGTCTCTCCAAGCCTCTCTGTATTCCTCATGTTGTTCATTTCTTAAAGAACAATAATATTCCATAATATTCACATATTATAATTTGCCCAACCATTCTCCAATTGATGGGCATCCATTTATTTTCCAGTTTCCAGCCACTACAAAAAGGGCTGCCACAATCTTTTTGGCACATACAGGTCCCTTTCCCTTCTTTAGTATTTCCTTGGGACATAAGCCCAGTAGTAGCTCTGCTGGGTGAAAGGGTATGCATAGTTTGATAACTTTTTGGGCATAATTCCAGATTGCTCTCCAGAATGGCTGTATTCTTCCACAACTCCACCAACAATGCATCAGTGGCCCCGTTTTTCCACATCCTCTTCAACATTCATCATTATTTGTTCCTATCATCTTAGCCAATCTGACAGGTGTGTAGTGGTATCTCAGAGGTGTCTTAATTTGCATTTCTGTGATCAATAGTGATTTGGAACACTCTTTCATATGAGTGGAAATAGTTTTAATTTCATCATCTGAAAATTATCTGTTCATATCCTTTGACCATTTATCAATTGGAGAATGGCTTGATTTCTTATAAATTAAAATCAAATATCTGTATATTTTGGAGGTGAGGCCTTTACCAGAAAATTTAAATGTAAAGACATTTTCCCAATATGTTACTTCCCTTCTAATCTTGTTTGTATTAGTTTTGTTTGTGCGAAACCTTTTTAATTTGATGTAAACAACATTTTCTATTTTGTGATCAATAATGATCTTCAATTCTCCTTTAGACACAAATTCCTTCCTCCTCCACAAGTCTGAGAGATAAACTATCTTATGTTCCTCTAATTTATTTATGATGTCATTCTTTATGCCTAAATCATGAACTCATTTTGATCTTATCTTAGTATATGCTGTTAGTTGTGGATCTATGCCTAGTTTCTGCCATACTAATTTCCAGTTTTCCCAGCAATTTTTGTCAAATAATGAATTTTTATCCCAAAAGTTGAGATCTTTGGGTTTGTCAAACACTAGATTTTTATTTTTATTCACTATCTTGTGCTGTGAACCTAACCTATTCCACTGATCAACTAGTCTATTTCTTAGCCAATACCAAATCATTTTGGTGACTGTTGCTTTATAATATAGTTCTAGATCAGGTACAGCTATACCACCTTCATTTAATTTTTTTTCATTATTTCCCTTGAAATTTTTGACCTTTTGTTCTTCCATATGAATTTTGTTGTTTTTTTCTAGGTTATTAAAATAGTTTCTTGAGAGTCTGATTGGTATAGCATTAAATAAATAGATTAGTTTAGGGAGTATTGTCATCTTAATAATATTCACTCAGCCTATACAAGAGCACTGAATGTCTTTCCAATTATTTAAATCTGATTTTATTTTTGTGGCAAGTGTTTTGTAATTTTGCTCATATAATTTCTGACTTTCTTTTGGTAGATATATTCCCAAATATTTCATACTATTGACAGTTATTTTGAATGGAATTTCTCTTTGTATCTCTTGCTCTTGGATTGTCTTGGTAATTTGTAAAAATGTTGAGGATTTATGTGGATTTATTTTGTATCCTGCAACTTTGCTAAAGTTCAGAATTATTTCTAATAGCTTTTTAGCAGAGTCTTTGGGATTCTCTAAGTATACCATCATGTCATTTGCAAAGAGTGATAGTTTGATTTCCTCATCACCTACTCCAGTTCCTGAATCTCTTTCTCAGCTCTTATTGCTGAGGCTAGTATTTCTAGTTCTGTATTGAATAGTAATGGTGATAGTGGGCAACATTGTTTCACTCCTGATCTTACAGGGAAAGGTTCCAGTTTATTGCCGTTACATATGATGTTTACTGACGGTTTTAAATATATGCTCCTTATTATTTTAAGGAATAGTCCATTTATTCCTATACTCTCAAGTGTTTTTAGTAGGAATGGATATTGGATTTCATCAAATGCTTTTTCTGCATCTATTGAGATGATCATATGTTTTTTTGTTAATTTGGTTATTAATATGGTCAATTATGCTAATAGTTTTCCTAATATTGAACCAGCCCTGCATTTCTGGTATACATCCCACTTGGTCATAGTATATTATCCTGGGGATGATTTTCTGTAGTCTTTTTGCTAATATCTTATTTAAAATTTTAGCATCAATATTCATCAGGGAGATTGGTTTATAATTTTCTTTCTCAGTTTTCAGCCTACCTGGTTTAGGTATCAGTGCCATGTGGGTGTCATAAAAGGAATTTGGTAGGACGCCTTCAATCCCTATTTTGTCAAATAGTTTATATTGCATTGGAGTTAGTTGTTCTTTAAATGTTTGGTAGAATTCACATGTAAATCCATCTGGTCCTGGGGATTTTTTCTTAGGGAGTTTGTTAATAGCTTGTTCTATTTCTCCTTCTGAAATGGGACTATTTAGACGATTTACTTCTTCCTCTGTTAATCTGGGCAAGCTATATTTTTAAAGGTATTCTTCCATTTCATTTGAGTTATCAAATTTACTGGCATAAAGTTGAACAAAGTAGCTCCTAACTATTGTTCTAATTTCCTCTTCATTCGTGGTGAGTTCTCCCTTTTTATTTTCAAGACTAACAATTTCCTTTTCCTCTTTCCTTTTTTTCATCTGATATACTAAGGGTTTGCCTATTTTGTTGGCTTTTAATAGAACCAACTCTTAGTTTTATTAATTAATTCAATTGTGTTTTTTTTACTTTCAATTTTATTACTCTCACCTTTTAATTTTAGAATTTCAAGTTTTGTGTTTATCTGGGTTTTTTTTAATTTGCTCCTTTTCTAGCAATTGTAGTTGTAAGCCCAATTCCTTGACCCTCTCTTTCTCTATTTCATGGAAGTAGGCTTGTAGAGATATAAAACTTCCACTTAGTACTGCTTTGGCTGTATCTCACACATTTTGGTATGATGTCTCATTATTGTCATTTTCTAGGGTGAAGTTATTAATTATTTCTATGATTTGCTGTTTTACTCAATCGTTCTTTAGTATAAGATCATTTAGTTTCCAATTATGTTTTGGTCTATTTTCCTCTGGCTTTTTATTAAATGTAATTTTAATTGCATTGTGGTCTGAAAAGGATGTATTAACCATTTCTGCCTTACTGCATTTGATTTTGAGGTTTTTATGTCCTAGTATATGATCAATTTTTGTATAAGTTCCATGAACTGCTGATAAGGAAGTATACTGCTTTCTGTCTCCATTGAGCATTCACCAAAGATCTATCATATCAAACTTTTCTAGTATTCTATTTACCTCTTTGACTTCTTTTTTGTTTATTTTGTGGTTTGATTTATCTAATTCTGAAAGTGCAAGGTTTAGATCTCCCACTATTATAGTTTTGCTGTCTATTTCTTCTTGCAGCTCTCTTAATTTCTCTTTTAAGAATTTAAATGCATCACCACTTGGTGTGTATATGTTTAATATTGATACTGCTTCATTATCTAGGCTACCCCTTAGCAGGATATAATGTCCTTCCTTATCTCTTTTAATTAGATCAGTCTTTGTTTCTGCTTGATGTGAGTTGAGGATAGCTACCCCTGCTTTTTTGGCTTCACCTGAAGCATAGTATATTCTGCTCCACCCTTTTACTTTTATTTTGAATGTATCACCTTGTTTCAGGTGTGTTTCCTATAAAAAAACATATAGTAGGCTTCTAGCTTTTAATCCAGTCTGCTAACTGCTTCCTCTTTATGAGGCAGTTTGCCCCATTCACATTTATGGTTAGAATGACTAATTCTATATTACTTGCCTTCCTGTAAACCCCTGCTTATGCTTTTCTCCTTTCCTTCCCTCTTACCCCCCCTACCCAGTATTAAACTTGTGAACACCACTTACTTTTCACAGCCCTCCCTTTTTTGTATCCTCCCCCACTTACAATTTCCTCTTCCTATTTCACCCCTTCTTTTCACAATTTCTGTATTGCCTTCCCTGTAGCTTACTCCTTCCCTCTCACTTTTCAATGAAGTGGAAGAAGTTTCACCATAAAGCGAATATGTCTATTGATACACACTATGTTCATCTCCCTCCTTTCTTTCTCTCAGATATAATATGTTACTTTTGCCTCTTCATAACATGTAGTACCACCACTTTACTCTTTTTTATGATATAATTTCTTTTCCACCTCTAATATCTAGGACAAATTATACATGTGTTCTTTACATATCTTTATGGCAGAAATATAGTTCTCAAGATTTCTTTTTACCTTTTTAGAAATCTCTTGAGTTCTCTATTTGAAGATCAAACATTTTGTGTAGGTCTGTTTTTTTTCAGCAAGAATAGATGGAATTCATTTATTTCGTTAAATGTTCATCTTCTTCTCTGGAAAACGATGCTCATTTTTGCTGGCTAACTTATTCTTGGCTTCATACCAAGTTCCTTAGCCTTTCAGAATATCATATCCCAGAGCCTTCATTCTTTTAATATGGATGCTGCTAGATCCTAGGTTATCCTTATTTTGGCTCCTCCATATCTGAATTGCTTTTTTTCTAGCAGCTTCCAATATTTTTTTTTTACTTTGTCTGATGATTCTTGAACTTGGCCACTATATTTCTGGGCATTTTGATTTTAGGGTCCCTTTCAGTAGGTGATGGATGAATTTTTTCAATGTCTATTTTATCCTCTATTTCCAAAACGTCTGGGCAGTTCTCTTTGATAATTTCCTGGAAAATAGTTTCCAGGCTCTTTTTGTCCTCACATTTTTGAGGGAGTCTGATTATTCTCAAATTGTCTCTCCTGGATCTGTTTTCCATGTCTGTTGTTTTTCCAATAAGGTACTTGACATACTTTTCCATTGTTTCATTTTTCTGGTTTTGCTTGACTATTTCTTGGTTTCTCCTTGAGTCATTCATTTCTACTTGTTCGAATCTAATTTTCAATGATGTATTTTCTTCACTCACTTTTTTGTCTCTTTTTTTAATTGTCCAATTGAGTTTTTAAGTGAGTTTTTTTCTTCTATGGAATTTTTTTTCCATATCATCCATTTTATTTTATAGAGATCTGTTTTCTTTTTCCAGCTCACTATTCCTGTTTTCCTTGGAGTTGTTTACCTTTTCTAATTCACTAGTTTTGTTTTTCAATGATTTGATTTCTTTATCCACTCTGTGTTTAAATGCATGGAATGACTTCTTAAGGCTCTCTTGCCAAGCTTCCCTTTCCTTTTCCCATTTTTCTTCTAGCTCTCTTGTGAGAGCCTTTTTGATTTCCTCTTTGATATTCTTTTTTATTGAGGAGCAGCTCATTTCCCCCTTAGGGGATTCCTCTAGAGACAATCTGCTTTTAGTCTCCTCAGTATTTGAAGTCTGCTCTCTCTCCATACAGAAGCTGTCAATGGTTAGAGTCCTTTTTAAATTTTTTGTTCATTTTGTCAGAATGGGAATGGAAGAAAACAAATTGACAAGAGAAATAACTGGTCTGGCTGTTATTTTGGGGGGATGGGGCTGTACGGTGTCACCAAACTTCCTCTACAGACTGTGCGAGACAGCAGCAAGGCACTAACAGGACAGTGATGGCTGTGCTGCATCTGTGCTCTGAGTTAATCCAGGTGGGGGTGAGGGTGGCTGGTTCTGAGAGATGCTAGCTTTCTGGGGTTTTATTCTTTGCCTCTGGTGTTTACACCTTCTCTGCTGCTCCTGGCTTGCTGGTAAGATGGAACATCCACATTGGGGTAAAAGTCTTTTTGCATAAACAGAAGAGATTGCACCCCTCCCCACTCTGGTCTTAGTTGTGTGAGCTGCCTGCCTTGCTCGAGCTGCCTGCCTTGCTCTTGCTGCCTGCCCTCAGTTTGTGCTCAGTCTGTTCGACCCTCCCTGGAGCAAACACAGACCTTCTCTGGCAAATTTCACAAATGTTTTCTGTTGGTGATTTTTTGTGGGTTTCTTTTCTGGTCAAGCATTAATTCCAAGGCTTGTCAGGAAGTAAATCCTGAGAGAAAATGAGGAGCTCAAGCAGCTGTCTGCCTCCACGCCGCCATCTTGGCCAGAAGTCCATGAGGCCTGGAGAATCTTACATAAACTGATTCTAAGTGAAATGAGCCGAACCAGGAGATCACTATACATTTCAACAATTCTATATGAGGATCAGTTCTGATGGACGTGGCTATCTTCAACATTTAGAGGATCCAAATCAGTTCCAATTGATCAGTAATGAACAGAACCAGCTACATCCGCGAAAGAGCACTAAAATGAGGGTAGACCATGACATGGCATTTACACTCTATGTTATTGTTTGCTTGCATTTTTGTTTTTCTTTCCAGTTTATCTTACCTTCTTTATAATTCTGTTTTTTTCTCGTGTAGCAAGACATCTGTATAAATATGTATGTATACATTGTATTTAACATATACTTTAACATATTTAACAATGTATGACAGTACCTGCCATTTACAAGGGAGTAGAGGGAAGAAAGGGAAAAGTTAGAAGTGAATTTTTTGAAAAATTACCCATGCATATGTTTTGTTGATAAAAAGCTATAATAAAAATAGTCTACCTAGGCTGGGAATACAGAGGGGAAAGCACCAAATTTTAAGAGATTTATAGCTATACATAGTGTGCTATGATTGTGCCTTTGCTTTTGAAAGATTGAGAAGAGCTGTGAGAAGGCTTCTGCTCATCTTTGTCCTAGAAGTCCAACTAATAAAAAGACTGCTATGAAATTTGGGTAAGAACTGCTCTCCTTCACTTGGTGTGCTGACTTGTGGGAAAAGAGCTGGAGTGACCCTTTCATATTTAGCAATGAACACTGGACAAGTTGGTGGTACCTCTAAATATGCTTTGAACCAAATCAGGATAACCGTGATGTAGCTATACTCTATTTATATGTTATATGTGTTTTCCAATAGTTTCTGAATACTGTTCATAGTATTCTTCCTTCATTATTTTGATAGGATGAAACCCCTTTAAATGCTTTTTTTTAAATCTCTGATTTAAATCTACTACTCTTTATTGAGAGACCTGTCAAATAAGCTCATCCTCCATTAAAAAGGCAGTTACTTCACTTTTTGGTATCCATTTTTGTGTCAAAATTTCATCTCACATTAAGTGTGACTTCTTTATATTTTACTTGTAACTAAATATATGATTATTTAAGGAGGGAAATAACAAGATCAAGTTGGGGTACTGAAAACATTTCTGGTAGAATGGAACATTACTTGATCCTTGATGGAAACTCAGTGTAAGAAGTACAGGGAAGTAAGAGAGTGCATCCCAGCTATTGAGGTGAGATCTAGAATGTAGAGTTCAAGGAACATACATTTTAAAGGAAATCATTAAGAATAATGTGAAACTAGGCTGATGAAATAGAGTAGAGAGAGGTTGTAAAGGTTTTTTTGTATCAAAATTAGGAATTTGTCTTTTACCTTAGAGGTAATAGGGAGCTATCTCTCTTTGAAAGAAAAGTATACGCACACACATATATATGTAAGTATGTGTGTATAGTATATGTATATATAGTATATACACATGCATGCATGTGTGTATACATATACACACATGTGTGCATATATGCACATATATGCATGTGTTGTGTATATACACATACATACATAGAACTCTTTTATTCAATTTTGAGTTGCAAATCTTTCTCTCTATTATTCCTCCTCCCTAACAACTGAGAAGGCAACTGATATGATATGAATTATATGTGTGAAACCAGGCAAACATTTGCATAATCACCATATTTCCAAAAAAACAAGTGAGAAAATCATACTTCATTTTGAATTCAGAGTTCATCAGTTTTCTCACTGGAGGTGGATAGGTTTTTGTTTTTGTTATTGATGTTGTTGTTATTGTGTTGGTGGTATTGTTTTTGTTTCCCAGCTGGAATCCTATGGAATTGTCTTAGAATGGTGTGTTGGTTGGAATAAGAGAGTCTTTAAAAGTTGATCATTATTGCAGCACTGCAATGATTTCACAGTTCTTCTGACTTTACTTTCATATAGGTTTTGCTATGTTTTTCTGAAACCACCTAATAATCATTTCTCACAGCACAATAGAAACCCATTATAATCATATACCACAACTTACTTAGTCATTCCCTGATTGAAGAGTATTCCCTGGATTTTCAATTATTTTCCATCACAAATAGAGGGCTGTCATAAGTATTTTTGAACTTATAAGTCTTTTTTTTTTCTTTTTCTTTGATCTCTGTAGTGGACTGGTGAGTCAAAAGGTATGAACAGTTTATAACACATTGTTAATAGTTCCCATTCTTTTATTTTTATTGTTTATTTACTTTAAACTTAGTAAGTAAGATAATGAGGGAAATGTGCATAGCAGAACATGAAAGCATTCAAAATATAAAGCAATCAATTCCCATTTCAAGAAAGTCTATATAATAATAACTGCACATTGTTTTGAGAGCTGCCCATCTTTTCTTCTCTTTTTTTTTTTTCTAGTATTTTTCTTCTCTGCTGTACACTTTTTTTCTCTTCCTACCCTTTCTTCCAGAAGGCTACAAGTGTGCATGGATGCACACATATACATACATATATGTATCTGTGTATATACACTTTATATATCTATCTATATCTATATATATATATACATACAAATACATAGATATCTATAATCAGATACATATAAAGCATACATTCATTTGCATATATATGAGACCATACAAGGCTTATTTCTATTTGTCCTGTGTTTCTCTGAAGATGGATTGCATATTTTTTCCATAAGTCCGAGATTTTTCATATTATATTTTTTTTAAATCCACTATCTCACCACTTCTTAAAATAAAGTAATATTCTAACTTTATACTATATAGCTATTAGTCTAAAACAGTATTGATTAATATGACTGACATAAAATGTAGTGTTCATACATTCTCTTCATAATCTTTTGATTAAAACTTTTAGCTTTAATTGTGTCTGAGATCATTACTACCACATTTTCTGAATAATGAATTCTACTTTTGATCTTTATTTTGTCTATATATGCATCCCATTTTTATGACACTTCATAAAACAACACATTGTTGAGTTCAAACTTTTAATCAACTCTTTCCAGTTTTTAAGTTATAATTGCTATTTTTTTTATTGCCCTCCTTTCTACTTTCCTTACTATACTTCTCACCTTCTTCCTATCCCTCTTCATTCTTGTCCTTTGCTCCTATCATTCACCTTATTCTTATCCCTCTTAATTCTTCTTCTTTTACCCATTTCTTTTCCTTCCTATTCCCTTCTCTCCTGCTTCCAAGAATCACTCCCTTATCCTCTGCATCCTATCCCTTTCTTCTTGTTTCTTTCTGAATTAGTGATTTATACCCTTCCAAATCCATATGTTGTTCCATCTTTATCCCATTCCAATTTATCTATAACACATTCTATAATCCCCTTCCTTCACCTTCCTATTTCTTTATAAATTTACGTTTCATTCCCTTTTAAATGTATATGCTGTTCTTTCTCTAACTTAGATATATTAGTAGAGTTCCCCCTAAAATATCTCTGTTATCCTCTCCCCACATCTATCCACTTGCTGTCTTATGTCTTTCTAAATTTAGAAAATTTTATACCCTTTTACATATCTATGTGTGTGAATGCATCATTACATTGTTAACCCATTCCCAATGAAAGTAGGGTTACAAAGTTACAAGTCCTCCTTTCCAACTTCATCTGTCCACATTCCCACCCTCCCCAACTCCCATCATCTAATTCTACATAAATTCTTCCACTCCTACCTCAATTATAGGAAATAATACCTTTTTTTTTTTTACCTTTTTTGCATTTTTGAATCAAAATTGTTTTATTGAATGGTTGGACCAGTTTACTATTTTACCCAAAGTGCATAAGAATACTTATTTGCTCCTCATTCTTTCTATCATTTGTCCTTTCTGATAGGTGTGGGGTGGTACATTAGAGTTGTTTGAATTTGCGTTACTCTGATCACTACTGACAAAGTATTTTTCCATATGATTATGGATAACTTTTATTTCTTCTGAAAACTTTCTGTTATATGTGAACATGAGGCCTTTGTCAGAGAAATTTATTATAAAGACATTTTAATATTGTTTCATTATCTATGGTGTCTTTTAACAAAATGCAGTTTCCCTCATTATCTGTTGTTAAAATAAGGTCTCCTTTTTTGCTTTTATTTTATTTATCTAAGATTATGACTTGTTCCTGCCTATTTTTAAAATTTCATCTGAAGTATATTTGATATTTTTCTGACTCTTTGTTTTGCCTTTATGTATGTCTTTTTGTTTTGCTCTTTTTATTAATTTTATAATTATAACTTTTTTTGACAGTACATATGCGAAGGAAATTTTTTTTACAACATTATCCCTTGCACTCCCTTCTGTTCCAAATTTTTCCCTCTTTCCCTCCACCCCCTCCCCTAGATGGCAGGCATTCCCATACATATTATATATGTTATAGTATATCCTAGATACAATATATGTGTGCAGAACTGAATTTGTTGTTGTTGTTGTTCTTGTTGTTGTTGTTGTTGTTGTTCTTGTTGTTCTTGTTGTTCTTGTTGTTGCAAAATTGGATTCAGAAGGTAAAAATAACCTGGGAAGAAAAACAAAAATGCAAACTGTTTACACTCATTTTCCAGTGTTCCTTCTCTGGGTGTATGTAGCTGATTCTGTCCATCATTGATCAATTGGATCTTAGTTAAATCTTCTCTTTGTTGAAGATATCCACTTCCATCAGAATACATCCTCATACAGTATTGTTGAAGTGTATATTGATCTCCTGGTTCTGCTCATTTCACTCAGCATCAGGTCATGTAATTCTCTCCAAGCTTCTCTGTATTCATCCTGCTGGTCATTTCTTACAGAGCAATAATATTCTATAACAGTCATATACCATAATTTACCCAACCATTCTCCAATTGATGGGCATCCATTCATTTTCCAGTTTCTAGCCACTCCAAAAAGGGCTGCCACAAACATTTTGGCACTTACAGGTCCCTTTCCCTTCTTTAGTATTTCTTTGGGATAGAAATCCTGTAATAGTACTGCTAGATCAAAGGGTATGCACAGTTTGATACCTTTTTTGGGCATAATTTCAGATTGCTCTTCAGAATGATTGGATTATTTCACAACTCCACCCACAATGTATCAGTGTTCCAGTTTTCCCATATCCCCTCCAACATTTATCATTATTTTTTCCTGTCATTTTAGCCAATCTGACAGGTGTGTAGTGGTATCTCAGAGTTGTCTTAATTTGCATTTCTCTGACCAATAGTGATTTGGAACGATTTCAGAAAGGCCTAGAGAGACTTACATGAAGTGATGCTGAGCGAAATGAGCAAGAGTAGGAGATCATTATATACTTCAGCAACAATACTATGTGATGATCAATTCTGATAGACATGGCTGCCTTCCACAATGAGATGAACCAAATCAGTTCCATTTGTTCAATAAGGAATAGAACCAGCTACTCCCAGTGAAATAACTCTGGGAAATGAGTGTGAACCACTATATAGCATTTCCAATCCCTCTCTTTTTGTCTGCTTGCATTTTTTATTTTCTTCACAGGTTAATTTTATATTATTTTAAAGTCCTATTCTTCTTTTGCAGCAAAATAACTGTATGGATATGTATACATATCTTCTATTAAACATATACTTTAGAGTATTTAACATGTATTGGTCTACCTGCCATATGGAGGAGGGAATGGGAGGAAGGAAGGTAAAAGTTGGAACAGAAGGTTTTCAAGGGTCAATGCTGAAAAATTACCCATGCATATATCTTGTAAATAAAAAAAGTTCAATTTATTCAAAATCATTTATAATTACTTTCAATTTTGCCTTTTTATGCTTCTCTTAGTCTTGTGTTTGAATGTGTAATTTTCTTTTCATATCTGATTGTTTCATCTGTAATGCCTAAAAGAATCTAAAATACACCCCCCCCACCACCAAAGGATTACATTCAGTTTTTCTGGGCTGGCTGTTTTTGACCGTAATCCTAACTGCTTTGCCTTCCAGAATATCAGATTCCTAAACTTTCAATATCAGATTCCTAAACTTTCACTCTTTTAGTATGGAAGCCCTTTATTATTTTATGTGATTCTGATGGTTTCTCCACAGTATTGTAACAGTTTCATTCTGGTTGCTTGAAGTACTTTCTCTTTTAATTGGGAACCCTGAAACTTTGCAATAATAGTCCCAGGAATTTTCATTGTGTTATCTCTATCACGGGATGATAGGTGGGATTTTTTCTACTTTCTTTTTTATTATTTGGTTCTAAAGTATTAGAGCAGTTTTCTTGATTTCTTGAAACATCTAAGTTTTTTTTTAATCATCAGTTTGAAGTAATCTACTTATATATACATATATGTATATATGTATATACATATATAACACACATAGCTATTTCTCTTTCTATATAACTGTCCATATGTAGATGGATAGATAGATAGATACATAGATAGACAGCTATCTTCAGAGCCAGTGTTCTATATACTGAATCCTCTACCTACCCTCCCATGCAATAATTCTTAATTTATCTTGCTTCATTTTCCAGGTCTGTTGTTTTTTCCAGTGGGGTAGTTAATGCCTTTTTCTATCTTTTCTTTAAACTGTGTTTTTATTATTTCTTGATGTTTCATAGATACACCCATGTAGTTTCCACTTGTACAATACTAATATTAGGGTAAGGCTGTACTATTTAGTCACCACATTTACTAGAGCATTCCTGTTGGCCTTGGAATTATGACCAGATTCTCTGATCTCCTGCAAACATTTAGCTAGCATTCCTTTCTGACTTGTAATTGTAATTAAGGTGCAGCTAGGTGCTTCATTTGTATCTAATCACAGATTTGTATATAAATCTGTCCTAGAAATCTGTCTCAGAACTACATAGGACAATAAAGTTGCCAATTAATGCCAGGTGTATCCAATGAAAGCCATGGATCCCCTGATATCTTTTTTTTTTTTTGACCACTTATCCTACTTTTTTACTGTCTCTGGGATGAATTTTCTGATTCTGCTGTGTTGAACCATACTGTCACAGACCTCTTTTGCCCTGCTTTTAAGTTTTCTTTTCCTGGAAAAAAAATCTTACTCTGATCTTTTGGCTTTTTCACTTTTCAATTTGATTTAAGGGGATATTTTTAAATTGTTTGAAGGGAGATGGCGAGAGTACATCTTGTTTGGTGTTCTACTTCACCATATAGTCTCTCTTCTAAACCACTAAATGTTCTTAAGAAGGAGGAAGCTATAATAAGAACTAACATTTAGGAAGACTATTTTGTCAGCCTAGTGTATGATGGAATAGAGAAGTTGAAAAAGGAAGACTAATCAGCATTAATTGATTAACTCAGCTGAGAATTGATGATAGTCTAAATGAAGACTGTGGTTGTATGAATGGAAAAGAAGAATAGTTATGAGAGATTTCCTTCAGGTGGCATTATTAAGATATGGTAATTAATTGAATACGGGGGCCCAGTTTGTCTAATTTTGGAGGAGAATTAAAACAAAACTGAATACAAGATTAATTTATGACTTCAAGTGAATACTGGAATCACCTTGGGGATTGGGGTTACTAGGTTTCAACTGGAAGCCATTAGTTATATTGTTTTATACCCACAGAATTTCCTAAAGTCTCATTGTTATTAAATTCCTACATCTTTCCTTGTCTTAATCTATGTTGGGTCAACTGGTACTTTTTTCCATCTCCTAAAAGGAAAACATGCATGTTAAATTATATATATTTTATGCTATAATGCCTACTTAGTTATCCTATGATGCTTATTTACCCAGATATGGAGGAATATTAATATGGTTTTAGGAACTGAAAAAATGCAGATGTATAGGACCGAAAGCTTGCAGACATATATCTAGGCTAAACCTTTTCAACAACTTCTGAACAACTTATAAATGAGAGTTGGCACCAGCTGGTTTTACTCATAGGCAATTAAGTTTTTTAAGCACCTTCTTATGGATTGAAAAGATGAACCATTTCCTCAAATGTGTAATAAAATTTGCAATATAATAATTTTTAAAAGCCACCTATAATATGTGTGTGCTTTGTAAGAAATAACTTCTCTCACTTAACACTTTAAAAATCTTAAAATAAGGTTTAATCATGGCATAATGGAAGGAATCATGTGCTCTTAAGTCATGCATTCTGCATTTCAGTCCTGGCACAGTCATTAACTCACTGTATGAACAGGGGATCTTCTTTATCTGTCTGAACTTCAGTTCCCTCATTTTCAAAGTGAAGGGTTTAGGAAAAGGATGGGATTGAGGCTATATGATTACTACAGATTCCTCCCACTTCTAAAATATCATGGATGAGATTCTATTTGCTTGTGAGCAATAGTAACTCGCTATATTCCACAAAATAAATGGACTGGGTTGTGTTTGAAATAATGTAGAATACTGACTATGTGGGTTAGGAGAAAGCCAATGAAAGGCAAATATATTAATTATGTGAAGTAAAACTGCAAAAAAGGGAGAAAATGTCTGTTTTAAAATAGTCCAGAAATCATTACCCAATTTATAAAGAGATGTCCACTTCATATTTGCATCAAGCTGGAGGAATAAGAGAATGGACGACATGAAGGAGGGAAGAAATTGGCCCCAGAAGTGACTAAACTGGAGAGCTGATATTAATGCAAAGTGACAACCTGACTTTATAGATTTCCTTAAATGTCTAGTGTAGAGTTGGATCTGTTCCAGGTGGTGCTAATAAAGTGGAATGGGGCTCATGGGATAAAAGCACAGAAATATAAAAGCCACTTTGGGGTAGGGAGAACGGGGATCCAAGACATTTAGGTTCAATTTTATGTTTTCCTTAATCAGTTGATCTTGAATATATGTGGTTTTAATATATAATCAAACTTCAAGTTAGTCATCAAACAGTAAATTATATATGGTATGTAATACAGCATAGTAGTAAATACTACCATCCAAAAGCATGCTTAATCAGGAGAAACTTAGTACTGAAAAATTTTAAAAAGCTATTTTGTTATGTTTTTGGAAATAAAAAATAGTACCAATTAGTACTATTCAGAAACAAGCCCACATTTTATATCACAGTTTATCAGATTGAGTTTTACAGGTGAGGAAACCAAGACTCAGAAGGGATAAATAATTGTACAAGTCCTTTCTAACTAGAATGTACTCTTTCTTCCTGTCTGTCTCTCAGAATCTTTGTCATACTTCAATGATTAAATCAAGTCCCATCATATTTAAAAACTCTCCAGTTTTTAAACACATATTCTTTCCTCAGATTACTATTTTTAATTATGTTTATGTTGTATAATACAGTGAAAAGCTAAGATTCTTGAGTGTGAGGCCTGTTGTGAGATTATGTGTGTGTATGTGTGTGTGAGAGAGAGTGTATGTGTGTGTGTGTGTGTGTGTGTGTGTGTGTGTTTGTGTATGTGTGTTTCCCTACTGCACAGCACAGTACCTGACATATTTAATAAATTCAATTAAATGCATGTTTGTTGAATTGAATTTATTCGTGTTAAACTTTTACTGAAGCAGACACTCACATCTTTTATCAGATAAATTGCTAACTATGCCTGCTTTATCTTATAGCTGTGACTTTGTTACTTTTATCTTTCATTTTATAGATGAGGACAATGGAACCCAGAACATGGGTGGACAGCTATGATGACAATCCAGATTTCCTATCTCTCTGACTCAGTACAAACACACTTTCTTTTCCCCAAGTGTATGTTATGGCTTTCATCTTTTTATATACTGGTGATCCCAGTGTTCAACGTTAGTAAATTGGGAAGTAGAATAAGCTGGGCAGGAAAGGAGCAGGACTAGAGGATGCTGTCTTTTTTGATATTGCTTTCCCCTTGAGGCTATTACTGATGAATGATTGCACCCAGTTTTGTGACAGTAAATGAACCTTCTTTTCTGAGTTCAAGGTGCCTTGGACTCAGCTGCCAAATATTGCAGGGGCTCCTGATGCACACATTAGCATTATCTGAATTAGTCTAATCCTGGGATTATGTGTCTTCAACATATGTCACTGCCATGTGGAGTACTTTTCATGGCTGACCCAACCCTTATTGCTTTGAATTTGGAAATAGTAGAATCCTCTCAATTGTCCACTATTGAGCCTTTGCCCATTGTCTTATGTAGTTTGCAATGCCTGTTCTCTCATAATTCCTACCATTCTACCAGATAAAAGCTTTTGCAACACTCAAGGCCAAACTGAAATATCTCTTCATTCAAGAAAAATCACAAGATTCAAAACCAGAAGGGATCTTAGAGAACATTTAGTCAAACCCCTTAATTTTATATATAAAAAAATCTGAATCCCAGAGAATTTAAGTAATTTGTCCCAGTTCATGTAGTTGATAAGTAACTAAAACAAAATTTGAAGCCAATTCCACTGCATAGAAATGGAGTCACCTTTCATATGATCTACTAAATATTTCTTCCCTTGTCTGATCTCCTAGAATTTTGCACATATATTTTCATTTATACTATAAAAATATTTCTTTTTGATGTTTTTTTTTTGCTATAAGGAACCCTTTAGTAATGAATTATTTTTGCATCTCTCCAGAAAGTTTTTGCATCTCTCCAGAAAGTTTTTACATCTCTCCAGAAAATTGCCACGTGAATTACTCAAGATAATTGTCTGTTCATATCCTTTGATATGAACCATTTATCAATTGGAGAATGGATTGAATTCTTATAAATTTGAGTCAATTCTCTCTATATTATAAAAATGATGCCTTCATCAGAACCATTTAATCTAAATTTTCTCCAGTATGTTATTTCCTTATAATCTTGTTTGCATTGATTTTGTTTGTAGAAAAAAACTTTTTATCTTAAAATAATCAAGATTATCTTTTTTGTATTAAAAATGTACTCTAGCCACAAATTCCTTCTTTGTTCACCAATCTCAGAGGTAAAATATCCTTTATTCTTCTAATTTGCTTATAATATCACTATGTCTAAGACATATGTACATAATGTCATTTTGACATTAACTTGGTACATTGTGTTAGGTGTGGTTCAATATGTAATCTCTGCCATACTAATTTTCAATTTTCCCAGAAGTTTTTGTCAAATAATGAGTTCTTATTCCAAAAGTCTTAATTTGTCAAACACTAGATTATTATAGTAATTGACTATAATGGTTTGTGAACTGAATCTATTCCACTGATCAACAACTCTATTTCTTAGCCAGTACCAAATGGTTTTGATGACTGCTGCTTTATAACATAGTTTTATATCTGATACAGCTACACCACATTAATTGGCATTTGTTGCATTAATTCCTTTGAAATTCTTGACCTTTTGTTCTTCCAGATGAATTTTGTTATTATTTTTTCTAGACCTGTAAAATAATTTCTTGGTAATTTGTTTGGTATGACACTAAATAGATTAATTTAGGTAGTATTGTCATTTTTATTATATTCACTCATTCTAACTATGAGCACTTGATATTTTTTTCCAACTTATTAGGTCTGACTTTATTTCTGTGGAAATCATTTTGTAATTGTTTTTATATAATTCCTGACTTTGCTTTGGCATGGAGACTCCCAAACATTTGATATTATCAACAGTTATTTTAAATAGAATTTCTCTTTGTATCTTTTGCTGCTGGTCTTTGTTACTAATATATAAAGATGCTGATGATTCGTGTGATTTTATTTTGTATCCTGTAACTTTGCAAAAGTTGTGAATTGTTTCTAGTAGGTATTTAGTTGATTCTCAACCATCATATCACCTGCAAAGAGTGATAATTTGGTTTCCCTATTACCTACTCTAATTCTGTTAATCTTTTTTTTTCTTTTCTTATTACAAAGCTAACATTTCCAATACAATACTGAATAGTAATGGTGATAGTAGGCAAACTTGTTTCACCCCAATCCAAAACTATACAATTTAAGCTCAAATTATTTGCTATCTCATAATGTTTTTGACTTGTTTCATTAGTAGTAACTTTATCCCAAACTAGAATAAGCAAATTTGAGGAAATGATTAGTATTGTATTTATATGTTTCTCCTGCCATGTTTCTAAGAACATTTTCCCCAGCTCTAGTCCAGGGCTGGAGAAAGTCCAGTCTGTAGGCCATATAAGACCCACAAAATAATTTACTAGGGCAACTTCAGGTGATGATGAGCTGAAAACGAGGTATAACAAACTCCCACGGCTTAAGTTATATAAACTAATACTTTTGTATGTCTTATGAATGGTTGTATAAATATCCAAATAGCCCTTGGCCACCCCTGTTCTAGCCTCTTAATCTCATATCAATAGTTAATATGATTATTCTTTTAGTAAATATAATTATGGAAACGATTCATTCAATTTTTATATATTTTACAATTTATGAAATACTTTTCTTTTTTCTGTTCATAACTATCCAATGAAGAAGACAGGGCAAGAGAAATATATAATTTTATTTTACAATATTATTTAGAAAATACCTGTTTATTGGAAGTAAAACATAACTTTATGTCTCAGATAATTCCCAAGCAATTCTTCAAAGCCTTCCCTGACTGCCCCACTGGGGTATATAGTGTGCTGTAATGCATGCTATCTTTAATACTTACTTTCCATTATCATCTTGTATTGCTAGTTATTTTCCAAAATGTTTCCTCAACAAATTGGTAAGCAACTTATGGGCAAGTCTGTATTAATCTCTTTTGTTTATTTGTTTGTTTTAAAATCACTTCTACAGTGCCAGAGAGTAGGGTCTTTTTTATGTTATAGCAGGTCTTCTACTATATTCTCTGGACAAAAAAAATGGTAATACAATAAATGATTGTCCTATTATAAATATGTTACACATATTTATAAAATGATGAGTCAATGCTGTTTTATTTTAAAGAGTTATTATTCATATGTTTGTATTATTTATAGTGAAACAAATTGGGTTGTGACAAACCCATTATAAGATGATGATGGTATAACTCCATTGTTCTCTCCAGATTGAAGTTTTAAGTTTAATTACATAATTTGCACATGCTAACTACAGTTCAATACATTGCAAAAATGGGACTTAAATATAAGCTATACCTGAATTCCCTTTGATTAATATCAGGTCCATTGAAAGCCTGTAGCATTTGCTTGGAAGTTTAATGTCACCTTGGTAATTCAAGGCCAGTTTCTTTGAGCTGGCAGATCCCCCATTTCTTATCATAAGCTTCTCAGAAACAATTAACATTTTTTATTTAAGTAATAAGTACTGAACAAGGGATGTCATCATGAGATAATAACCTATGTGAAATCACTGAGTGTTCGGAGGTGAATCTATAGGTTCTCTATATAATGACAAGACCATCAGCTAATGCCAACTTTTATAGAGCCTTAATGATCTAATCACTTTTCCAAGAAGTAATTTTGATATTCAGAGGTAGAAGCAGAACTTCAAAGATAAAAATGTTAAAATAGCATTGAAATGCATTAAATATAAGAGAATGTTAGTGGGAGTAGAAAAGAAACATGGATTGAGTTTTTAAGAAGATGAAAATAATTTTACCTTTTAGATTTATTGTGGGTAGTTGATATAGTTTTGAATTTATCTGTATGAATCTATTCTTCTGTGAACATAAAAAGAGTAAGATAGGAATTCAGCTCACCCATCTATATCTTCCAATGACAATGTTTATAACTAAATGAAGGCCAAAAAAGCAAAACCCCTCACTTCTGAGAAAATATTAAAAAGTTTTTTTACTTACAAAATAAGTGGAGACAAGACTAGAAGGGAAGCTGTAAACTGGAAAAAAATTGGCATGTAAAGGTTCTTATAAAGGCCTCATTTCTTAAATATTCAGAGAATTGATTAAAATTTATAAGAATACAAACCATTTTTCCAATTTATAAATAGTTATGAACAGACAATTTTCAGATAAAAAAATTAAAACCCTTTGTAGTCATATGAAAAAATACTCTAAATTACTGTTGATCAGAGAAATGCAAATTAAGACAACTACACTACATACCTACATACCTGTAAGATTGGCTTAGATGATAGGAAAAGATAATGATGAATATTTGAGGGAGTGTGAGAAAACTGGGACACTAATACATTGTTGGTGGATTTGTGAACTGATCCAACTATTTTGGAGAGTAATGTGGAACTATGCCCAAAAGGATATCAGACTTCATCCAGCAATGTCTCTACTAGGCTTGTATCCCAAAGAGATCATAAAAAGGGGGAAAAGACTCAAGTGTGCAAAATGTTTGTAGTAGCCCTTTTTGTAGTGACAAAAGAATTAGAAACTGAGTGGATATCTATCAGTTAGAGAATGGCTGAATAAATTGTGGTATATTAATATTATGGAATATTATTTTTTCTATAAGAAATGATCTACAGGATAATTTCAGAAAGGCCTGGAAAGAATTACATCAACTGATTCTAAATGAAATGAGTAGAACCAGAAGAACATTGTACACAGTAGCAACAAGATTATACAGTAGCTAATTCTGATGGACTTGTCTCTTTTCAATAGTGAGGTGATTTAGTCTCTTTCTAATGGCCTTGTGATGGAGAGAGGCATCTTCACCTAGAGAGAAGATAGTGGGGACTGAGTATATATCACAACATGATATTTTCATTTTTTTTGTTATTATTTGCTTGCATTTTGTTTTTTCTCATTTTTTTCCTGATTTTTCTTGTGCAGTATAATAATTGTGGAAATATAGAGAGAGGTTTTTTACAAATGTTTAGTATATATTGGGTTACCTATGATCTAGGAGACGGAGAGGGGAAAGGAAGTGGGAAAATTTGAACCACATGATTATGTAAAGGTGAATGTTGAAAACTGTCTATGCATATGTTAGAAGCTTTAATGAACTTAGGGAGAAGAGAAAATATCACTCACATGGGTTTTTTTGGTATTCAGTATCCCACTTATTAAGAGAGAAGCTGATTTTCCCCTTATGTTGCTCATCCTCAAGTGCAATGAGGTTGAAAGGAATCAGTGATGCATATTTCAGAAAGTCACAAAATCCTAGATTTCAAATAAGTGTTGGAACTATACCACAGGTAGCATCAAAGACTCAGAATGAGGTAGAAGGTAATTGCTAATCATTGATTATAGAATGTTAAAGTTGAAAGAGAACTCAGAGAATATCTAGTTTAATACTTCTCTCAATTCAGCTAAAAAGGCTAAATATCAGGAAGCATTACAATATGGTCAAGATTGCAGAGCATGCATGTGGGTGGGGGAAAAGAGACAGTTTAAGCACTCAGCTTTAATATCATTACTGTGTGCCTATAAAATATGCATGTTATAATGTTTAATGTTTTGAAGTAAAAAAAAATTGATGGATTTTTTTTTAGGAAAAAAAAAACCTAACTTAACTGACTCCTCATTCATCACCAAGAAAGCTCTAATGTCAATCAGTTGCTGTGGGAACCAGTAGTGACATCATTAATGATGACCACCCAGTCATGAACTTTATTGAAGATATCCAGGTGGTTCTGCTTTCATATAGTATTCATCACCATGCTTTTTATCTCATATTTACTTCAGAATAGCTAATTTTCATAACATTCCAATTGTGGCCAAAATGTCTAGGGAGTAAGGATGCTGCTAAAAAGGTGGAAAAATCACCAGAAGTGGTCATTTGATTTATGTGGGAAAACCCAGGCCTCACACATCTTCTCTGCTCTGCTTCCCCTCTAAAACACTAGAGAGTGAAACAAGAGACTACTTATATGCTGAAATTACATGAGAATGCAATGTGAAGGGATGGGTGGTTGTCACTCAGTGTAAACATGAAAACTTAACATGTCTGAATTTGATTCATAAAGTAACATAGGCCTATATTACCAAAAGCATAATTTCACTGCTGGTGAGAAACCATAGGTAAAGCTTTATGTAAATATATTGTATGGAATGAGGAAAGAATAGTGCAGGAATTAGGAAAAGTTGATTTGATTTTATTAGCTATGTGACTTTGGGGAAATTACCTAATCTATCTGAGCTTCAATTTCCTTAGCTGTGAAATGAGAGGATGGGGTTTGTTGAAATCTGGGTCCCATTACCCACTCTAATTATCTATGGTTTTCAGGTCAATAAATCAACAAGCATGAACTAACGACCTATGCACAAGATACGTACTAGGCATACAAAGAACAAAATCATCTGTGCTTTCAAGGAGGTGCCATCTAATTCTAATTTTCTATGATTCTATGCAAGTTCTATGGCTCTAGGATTTTAAGATCTCTTTCATCTCTGGCAATACTTAATTTTATAAGTCTAAAGCATGCCCAATTAAAGGAATTTTTTAGCTTTCTTCATCCTTCTCTATGCCATTCTGCTACTATATTGGTTATTGTAGAAGTTAAACGAGAACATTGATTAAAACTTTTAGTTCTTATTTTGAAGCATATCACATTTCTTGTTGATGGTATTGTATCTTTTTACTCTCTTCCCTCCAATTTCCAGATTTGGGTTCATTGTTACCTTTTTTTTTTTCATTGTTATCTTTTGAAAGATGGAATTAACAAAAACATAATTAACATTGGGCTTTGCAGACACCATACTTTAACACCTAAAATGATTAGCAGTATCAAAGCTTTAGACATTATTTACAACCTATGGGTAAAATACAATCCCAAATTTCATGAGTGTATGGGGTGGAAAATTTACCTATTGACTAATTTCTTACAGATGAAGCTTTCCAAATTTAGTTGGATTCATCCTGAGATGGAGATAGCATACAGATCAGTGTACTATAATGGAAAGAGCAGTAGGTATAGCATAAGAGGATTTGAATTTGCCTGTGACATAAACCTATTATCTTGGACAAGTCATTTCACCTCACTAGGTCTTACTTTTCTCATCTGTAAAATGAATTGAATAAAGTGACGTCTGAAGTCCCTCACAAATTGAAATTCATAACCCTAAGATCCTATAGCCACGTTGGTATCCCCATGTAACTTTGAAGAAATTTCAAAGTATTCCACTGATGTAGTCTTCAATAACAGTAACTCTTATAGCACCTGGAGGCATCAAAGGAGGTAATTAGGTAGTGCAAATGTAGCTACAGTTTGATAATCTAATTGGAGAATCAAATTCTTGAGTGAATAATTTATTTTCAGGTTTTACTGAAAGCCAGTCAGTGAATATTGGGCCCAAAGTGTCTACTTCCAGAAACCTTTGCCTCTACATTGGCTGATCCAAATTTCAAATGATAAGATAGTTTCTCCCTATTGAACTAGCTTCCACTTCACAAAGAAGAGAGGCTATCACCCCCTAGGGCCCTTCTCAATTAAAAAATTGTTATTTGTTCAAATGTAATTCCGTGAAAGCCCCAGTGTGATGGAGACTCTTATGAAAACTTTTGTTTAAAATTACCAGCATTTCCAAGAAAAACATTTTCTATCTGTAACGTGCTGTTGTCTCCAGAAGTTGCTGATCGCTCTCTGGGAGGAGATCTGCTGTGTCAACTCAAATCTCTCAGACCGATTCTTCTTTCTGTAGAGAGCCGTTGTCTCCAGACAGTTGCCATTAATTCTGGTACAGGGTAGTGACTGCCCTCTTTTATCCTCCCAGAGAATGGGCATGGGATAATGCAAAGGCTTCTGGGAAAAATTACTTCAACCAATGAACTTGCTCCTCCTAAGCATGCAAGCTCTTCCCCAGAAATTCACAAGTAAAAACTCTCAGTCATGGCTGGAACTAGAGAATTGTCAAGTACTGATTTAGCACTTAGTAAAAACCTAACATCTCCCCCTTTCTTTTGATTTAGAACATAGGATAGTCATGACCTTGAAACATAAATCCATCAATATGGGAGGTATTACACATAATTACATAAATTACATAAGCACATAGTAACATAATACATGTTAGAAGTATATAACAAATAACATGATCAAATAATCATAAATTGAGAATTTATAAATGTCCATAAGTCCATTGTCCATTAGTCTCATCTTGTGTTAGGAAGTCCAATGATTCCTGCTGGCTTTAAAGTTCTTTAACAGTCTTTTTATTAGCCATGCTCTTTTGGTGTAAGATGTTTCTTAGATTTTCTCCTTTATTTTTGAGATCTTTCTCTTTTTCTGTCTCTCTCTGATGGACAAGGCGAATACGACTCGTTGTCACCCATCTGATTCCTTCTCCATCTGAAGAAATACAAGCAAACCCTCTCCCCCAGGCAGCTAACCTATCTAATTTCCTTCTATTTACCACTTTCTAAATCTCTTCTCATCATCTGGCAATTACATTGGAGTTGTTTGCACTGGACACATCCCTGTTGGTTTAAAAGGCCTGTATTCTCCCCAAGTGTAATCCATTTTTGCAATCTGATTGCCTTTTGGCTGACTTATCAGGTAATCTCTTTCTGCCATGTGATTACTTTTCTGCTGGTTGATCAAATCAGAGTCCTGACCTTCTAAAGGCTCAGCTGCCATCATGCCCTAAGTCTTTTTTGCTTGGGGCCCTGGACCTGGGCCCCTCATCCCGTTTCCCTGAATTATTCTACACTCTAATGCCTAATGGAGTCCTCTGTTGAATTTTGGACATGGGGTTTTAGGTCTTCTTTCACCCTGTCTTCTCACTCTATCTCCGTATTTACACTGAGCTCTTAGATGTCCAATTTTTCCATATTGAAAACATCACCGAGTTTCTCTAGAAATCCCTTGCCAGGAGGGACCCTGTCTTTCCACGTTAATCATAGTCCGGGTGTAAAAAGCATTTGTTCCCACTGTAGCACAACGTCTTATGATCTCCTCTAAAGGAGCATCTTTGTCTAATCCCCATATAATTCTTTTGCAAATCTCATTGGCATTTTCCTTAGCCAGATGTCTGGTCATTATTTCTGTAGCTGCATTTTCTCCAATAGTTCTTTTGACAGCAGTTTGCAAACATCCCACAAAATCTGCAAAAGGTTCATTAGGACCTTGCTCTATTTTAGTGAAAGCCTCTCCCTGATCTTTCTGTCCAGGGAGGACACCCCAAGCTTTTATTGCAGCCTTAGCAATTTGCTCATATATTGTCATGGTATAATTAATCTGTTCTGAATTCTCTCCATACTGACCTTCACCAGCTAAGTGCTCAAAAGTGAATTTTGTGTTAACTTCTATTTCTAAATTGCATCTGACTTGGATTTTACATAATTCATGAAACTCGGCAAGCCATAACAAATTTTGTCCAGGTTCTAGGCATGTCCTTGCTATGTATTTCCAATCATTTGGGGTTAGGACTTCATAAGACAAACCATCTAGTAACATTTTAACATAAGCTGATGTAGCCCCATAAAGGGTACAACCTTTTTTCAAATCTTTAATTTTATTCAAATCTAAAGGTGCATATCTTCTCCTTTTTTGACATAGAATCAATCTCTTCAATCACAGGATATAGATGTATAAAATCACTTATATCCTGTCCTTCTCTCTTAGCTTTAACCAATGCTTTTTCTAATCTTGTCATAGGCTTAGACTGCTTCACAGGCGATTCTGTTTGGGTTTCTGTCTCTTCCCCTCCTCTTTCTTGCTCCACCCCTGAAGGGTTAATTGAGGGAGGAGATGGGAAATGCTCCTGTTGGTCAGAATTGTACTTAACTTCATCGTTATCTGGTTCATCCTTTTCACCTAGTTTAGTTGACACATCCCCATTTTGCTCCTTCTTATCTTCCTTTAGAATAACAATTTTTAAAGCCATTTGGATTAAATTGTAGGTATGAAGTATATCTTTGGAAATTGAATCTGGTCTGGAATTGTAGTGTTCACCTAATTGCTTTCCTACTAATTCCCATTCATCTAGATCCAATTCTTCTTCCAGAGAAAAACAAGGACATATGGCCTTCACAGTTTTTAAAAGTTCAGTAATATCCTCCAAAATTATAATCAATCCTTGGCTTTTCATAACCTTGATGTTGCTCTCTAAACATTTTCCTTGAACAGAAGGTGTTTGCCCCATTTCACTATAAGAGATTGCTAGTTTAGCCCTTAACAAGTTAAGTTCCTTATTTGTCTATTAGAATGCTCACTTAATCTTTAACAAAGTTTCCTTGTTACTCACAGTTCTGGGTCAGAGAGACTGAGATCTGGATCGGAGGCTTTCCCACTGGAATCAGGATTGTGTCTGTCCCTGTTCAGGCGCCAATTTGTGAAGGTCTGGGCTAGCTCCTCTGAAGGGCTCAGAATAAGTCCTTATCAGGATAAGCAAAAGTCCTTGCCCCACGCTGTGGACATCAATTTGTAACATGCTATTGTCTCCAGAAGCTGCTGATTGCTCTCTGGGAGGAGATCTGCTGTGTCAACTCAAATCTCTCAGACAGAGTCTTCTTCTTGTAGAGAGCTGACTTCCCTTTCTGCAGAGAGCAGCCTCAAGTCTGATCCAGAAACAACTCCCTTTTTCCTTCAGAGCTGCTCTCTTCATACTCCCAGAGAATGGGTGTGGGATAATGCAACGGCTTCTGGGAAAAATTACTTCAACCAATGAACTTGCTCCTCCTAAGCATGCAAGCTCTTCCCCAGAAATTCACAAGTAAAAACTCCCAGTCATGGCCAGAACTAGAGAATTGTCAAGTACTGACTTAGCACTTAGTAAGAACCTAATATCTCATTATCTCATTAGCACTTAGTAAGAACCTAACATCTACCTTTTGGTTATTTACTTAGCAAGCAGGTTCCTTGAGATTGGAAGAAGTGTGGAAATGTGGCCCAAGGCTAACATAGACCTTCCTACCCTTCCTTTCCCCTCTCTCCACCATTAGATGTTATAATTTAACTCTATTGTTTACATTCTAATTCCAAGACATCTTTTCCCTCCAAAAGCAATCAAGAATCAGGCACATTTTGAGAAAATGTGTGACAAGATTCTTTGACACAAAGAAAAGCAATTGGAATAAGATGAGATATATATTTCACATGAAGTATGGATGAAATAAAATAATATCAGTAGTTATATGGGACTGAAAAAGATCAAATCCTAGGATAGAGCTGACTTCAAATATTTAGTGGTAATAAGTGTTATACAATGTCAATAGATTAAAAAGCATACTGAACTTAAACTTTTTGTATATAACTTTTATTGAAGCCAAATTTCATCTTTCCACGAGCAAAGCCCCCATCCCCCTTAAATAAGTCTCATGGAGAGCCAACATCTGTTGGTAACATTATTTGAGTGGTTTTCAGATTTTATAACAGCTACTGCTCTCTAGAGGAGCAAAGAGCTACTCACAGAGGCAAGAAACAGAGCTAGAAATGTTTTAGCCACTTCAAATTTACTGTGCCCTTTCACTGTGATTTCTCTTAATAATAACATTACCCAGGGATCAGGATTGAAATGAAATTTTTTTTAAAAGGAGGGAAAAAAGGAGGAAGAAGAGTCCTAACTAAACAAAACTCTGAATCTTAGATATCTAAATCATTCAAAATGCTGGATATTGGAGGGAAATCATAGCATACAGCATCCATATAAATGAAATGCGATATTCTTTATCAGTTTGTTTCTTTGTTAAAAGAAAACTCATCAAGAAAGATGGGCCATATTCCTTTGAAAGAATTTTCCAAAAAAGTAATTATAATTTGTTTCTTCAGATCACAGTAGAATTGCTCCTGTAAGGCTCAAAACCAAGCCAGGGTCAAAAGGATACTTAGAAGATGGTTTTCTGTAAAATTCAATGTCTTCATTAACTCCATGAAAAACATTTTATGTACTACACACATTATAAACAACTCTCCTTAAGATCTTTTTCATCAGTGTACATAAGGGGTAAATCAAACGTTTTCTGTCTCTCTGGCTCTGTCTGTCTCTCTTTTTCTTACATACACACACAGAGAAAAAAAGATAGAGACAAGGACAGACAGACACTAACAGAGACAAAAAGACAGCAATGGAATGCCTAATGAATATCAGCAAGCACATTTATTTTGGGTTTTCACAGAAATCTCTAACTAGTTACAGATATAGAACTTCACAAAGACTCTACTTTGGGGTTAAACAATAAAAAAAATTAAAACAGAAATGGATAGTGAAAATTGTAGAGACAGATTTAGGGTTTAATAATAGAAATAATTCATAATGTTTAGTGCTACTTCCTTAAAATGGAATATACTACTCCAGAAGCTTGTCAGTTCCTCCTGACTAAAAACTAGACTATCAATTTGGGAAAATCTTGGCTAGGTTTGCATCTTAGGACTCTTCTGGCTCTTAGACTAGATAGCAATGTAACTTAGTTTAAAAAGCAGTATGAAGACCAAGGATGTTAATTTTATTTCATTTTAATATAAAGGGGTACAAAACTCTTTTCCCTTTCCATAATACAATGCACTAGCTTATTTTTAGTCAATTATCAGTTTTCTATTTTTTTCTCCCTCCCATTACCTTTTTCTCTAATGAAGAAAGAAACAAAATCTTGAAATAAATATGCATAGTTGGACAAAATAAATTCCCACATTGGTTAATTTTATTTTTGTCTATTTTATTCATTCAAATTATTTGTATTGTCATTGATCAAGTTAGCATTTGTAGAACTATATAAATTTCTAATAATCATAAATAACATCTTTGTTTTATGCCTGATCTTATAAGAAAGGTCTCTAATTTATCTTCACAACACATTATAGGCTCTTCAATTTATATAGATTCTATTTCTTATATTAAGGTAAAAGAACATTTATTAATATGTTGTCTATAGTTTTAAGGCAAGTGGGTATTGCATCTTATTAAAATATTCTTCTGCATTTGCTAGTACAATGATTTTTATTGTTGTTACATAATATAGTTAATTATGAAACATTATAATTATGGTTAATCATTGTTTTCCAAATATTGTACCAAATCTATATTCCTGATATAAATATTAACTTTTAGGATATATTACTAATTCCCAGTTAATATTTTGTTTTTAATTTTAAAGGAAATGTTCATTATAGATCTTGGTCTATATTTCTTTCTATCATTTGATTTTTTCCTGATTTGAGATAGTCAAATAGTAGTTACATTTTAAAAAGAACTTGGTAGGACTTTGATTTTTATATATTGTTTTTCAAGCAACTTGATTATGTCATGTTGGAGTAACATTTAAAAAAAAAATCTTTGGTAGAATTTTGATATTAAATCATCTGCCCCTTTAAGAACTACTGTATGTCTTTTTTTAATTTTCTTTTTTGAATATTCATTTATTGAACTTCTCCATTTCCTGTTCTGCTAATCTGGACATTTAAAATTTTTGTGACTATTTTCTATTTTACGATAGCTAGATGGTGCAGCCCTGTAGTTAGAAGGACCTGAATTCAAATACTGCCTTATATATTTAATGTTTCCTAAGTGTGTGACTCTGAGCAAGTCAATTAAGCTCAATTGCCTAGCAATATATATTCTATTTTATTTAATCAGTTTTATTTGCAAAAATCAAACAAAATATTCTAAAATAGCTTTTATTTTATGCTCATTTTTGTGAATTAATATTTTCAATTTTTATAATGAAAATTTTATTTTTCTCTTTCTTTTCTATATTTGATAACTTTAAAGTAAAAGACACAATGAGAAAAGAAAAAAATATTGCAATGTAGACAGAATACTATAAAACAGGATTAAATATAAAACAATAAATTTCCTTTTCCAGGGAACCTATAAAATGTATACTCAAAATGATTTTCAAAGCTGCCCATTTTTTCTTTGTTGGTTTACTTTTATACTCTGCTATTTTTCTTTTACTTTTTTCCCCTTCTCCTCAACAGAGAAGGCTACAATTAAGTATGGATATATACATATCTATACATATCCATAAATACATATTCATGTATATACTCATACATGTTATTTTCTCCTGTCATTTGTTTCTCTGAGGGTAGATATTATCCTACTTCATAAATCCAAGTCTTTCCATATTTTTCAGAATCAACCATGTTATCATTTACTACAGCACATCGATATTCCAAACCATTCACATCCTATCTGAAAGATTATTTATGAAAGTTTCCCTCAATTTTTTTATATTCTTTTTGTTGTTATTTTTATATTAAATTTTTATTTTAAAATAATAGAAAATTTTCTTTTTACATTTTGACAATGCTCTCATTATATAATATAGTGTAAGGTCTGTTACTGATGAATCTACTTTCTTTATATCTTTTTTTCCCCTGGGTTCTTTGACATTCTTGACTTTTTGTTCTTCCAAATGTCCTTTTTATTCTTTTTTTCCATGTCAGGAAAGTATTTTTAAAAAATAATTCAATGGAGATGACATTGAATAAATTGATTAATTAATTTTAAAATGCCATTTATACACACATACACACACACACACACACATATAGGTTTCACCTACCAATGAACAATAAATATTACTTAATTGTTTAGATCAGAGTTTATTTACATAGTAAGAGCTTTATGTTTATGTTTATATAGTTCCTGTGTAAAATTTGGAAAGTTTAGACTCAGGTATTTTATAGTGTCTAAGTATTTTATGTAAAATAACTTGGAATAATATTGCTTGACACATAGTGTAATTTCTATATTTCTCACTTTTGATTAAATAAATTTTAATTTTAACTTTGTCTGAAATTATGATTATTATCCTTGCTTTCTTTCTTCCACACTAAATTCTGCTCCTGTCCTTTAATATATAGTTGTGTGTATCTGTCATTTTTATGTTTCCTGAAGGCAACATATTGTGGAAATCAAATTTTTTATCTGCTATCCATTACTGTTTTATGAATAAATTTATCCTATTCATTCTTTTATACTTACTTTTTGATTATTTTTTTGAAAGATGTTGTCAAATCTCTCTTTTTTTTTCATTGTGGCTTTCAGGTGTCTTCTAGGTCTATTTTCCAGGTCAGTTGTTTTTCCCATGAACTATTTATATTTTCTTCTATTTTTTTCCTTTTTTTTTGTTTTTTTACTAATTCTTGATATCCCATTGAGTCATTCACTTTCATTTGTTCAATTTTAATTTTTAATGAATTATTTTCTTTGATAACTTTTTTACCTTCTATTGCATTTATCTAAGTGAATTTTAAAATGAGTTGTTTTGTTCATTGGCTTTTTTCCCCATTTAATCAATTCTATTATTTAGCTAGTTGTTTCTTTTTCCATTTCATCAAATCTAATATTTAAGAAGTTGTTTTCTTCAAACAATTAATTTTTTTCCCCTTTCTAAACTCTCCTGCAAAACTCTCATTTCCTTGCTACATTTCTTTTAACTCTATTTTAAGATCCTTTTGGAATTATTCCAAGAGAGCCTTTTGAGTTGGAGAACAACTCATATCACCCTTTGAGGCTTCATCTGGAGGGCTTTAGTACCCTCAAGGTTTGAAGTCTGCTCTCCCCTGTCTCTGTAATAGTTATTTATGGTCAGAGTTCTCTTTGCTTTTTTGCTCATTTTCAAAGGCTGAAGTCTGCTCCTAAGACAAAGAATCCATTGTCCCAGCTTCCTCTACAGGACTATAGGGGTTTTACACTGCCCTTTGGCCAGTGCTGCACAATTCCTTCCCATACAGAGTGGGCTTGGCCAAGTTTAGCTTGTTATGCTACAATTCAAAGGCTCACTATTTGCCTTCTATATTTCCATTGGAGATCTCACAGCTAGTCTATGATGCGCTGACTTTTGAATCAGGACTGAGTAGCCAATGCTAGTATATTTTAGCTGCTGGGACCTTTCTACCCTGGGCTTCCCTGCACTTCTCCTGCACTGGGCTAAGTCCACCCCACCCCCCAACCTAATTGAAACAGATCTTTCTTGGAAACTTTTTAAGATATCTTGTACTGGAAATTTGTTACATGCCAAATATTTGTGGACTCTGTCACTATATCCATTCAGAGACTTGAGGGAAGCCTGGATGATCTTGAAGTCTTGTCTACTCTCTACCATCTTGGTTTCACCCTTCTTCCTCACTATCCTTCTCACCTTTCCCCCGTCCCTCCAAAAAATTCACCTTTATTTGATCTGATAACTTGCTTTCCTATTCCTATTCCACACACACATATATATATATATATATATATATATATATATATATATATATGTGTGTGTGTGTGTGTGTGTACACACATATATATATATATATAGATATATACATATATATGTATATATATCTATCTCTATATATCTATATATATGTATATATCTATATCTATATCTATATCTATCTATCTATATCTATCTATCTATCTATCTATCTATCTATCTATCTATATATATATATATATATATATATATATATATATATATTCCCTCTTTAACCCATTTCTGAGGAGAGTAAGGTTCTATTTCTTTCTTTCTTTCTTTTACACACTCTTTTCTTGATGCTTTCCAAATCAGTTGTTTTCAATGCTAGGTAGTCTTTTTTTATTTTATCTTTTTATGAGGTAATTTCTGTACTTTTCTATTTTCTTTCAATCTTTTATTTTATGTTTGCATACACACATACACACAAGCACACATTTCTTTCATGGACTTATTCATACTTATTTGGCTCCTTCTAATTTTCAAGTAATCTGTTGGTTAATAATTTGTATCTCTTGTACTGAGCTGTTGAGTCACTTTCTCAGTTCTTCCTCTACAAATCTTATTTCTATTTCAATTCTTTCCTCTGATGTCATTTTTCATTTATAAAATTATTTTCAAATCATTTCTTTTAAAATCTTGTTTCACTTACATGAGTAATTCTATTTTAACTTTTGTTCAAATTGTATTTTCACTTTTTACTTTGCTTATATATAATTAAAGTTAATATTATCTTCTGGGTTTGTGTCTTGGATATTTCTTTCATGATAACATTTCTTTATGGTGGAATTAATATTATTTATTACTTTTTCTAAGCTTATGTCTTAACTTGAAGCTTTTGTTTTAGCAAGCTCTGCACAATTGTGGAAGTAATGCTTGATATGTCTTCAATTCTGTTTTGTTGGGGTTTTTTATTTTTATTTTTGGGGGGAGATGCTCTGGCTTTTTCCCCAGGTATTCAGTGTTGTGTTGCTCAAATTTGTCACATGCTTGGAAGTTGTCCTATTTCAGTTCACCAAAAACAGTCTAATTCAAAGACCATTTTTCCAATTGTCTAGATTTTGTATATTCCCTTACCTAAATTTAAATCTCAACATAATGAAACTGTGGGCTTTCCCTGTTAGACCAACTGTAAAATGTCATTGAATTCAAAAATAGTAAATTAGCTGGATGATAATGTAATTTTCTTGACAAAGCAGCAAGTTTTTTTTTCCACTGAACAAAAAATGATTATTTTGCTTTGTGTTATTATGCTTTGCATTTATGAAACTTGATCTCTGCTCTCAGAATCAGAGCCACATAGTTGCTTCTACTTCTCTTTCTCCCTTCTTCTTGCTCAAAACACAAAATAAACACACTAAAATGTTGAATGACTAATTGATTTAAGCACCACGGAGTAACTTCTCCTTTCTCTGAATCACTATCCTTAGGTACAGATCACAGTATTATTTTGCACTGGATCTGTGTTCCAAATCTACACAATGTGTGACAGAATTGCCAGTTTTTAACTTTTCTTGCTGCTTGAATCTCATCAAGTTTCTCTATTCTGGACTCTGGACCCCCTCTTTCCCTAGTGTATAACATAAGGTTCTTATTTAGCCTCAAAACCAGAAGATGCTTTTCAATGTTTTCTTGCCTAGATTCTAACCTCAGTGGCCATAAACATCTCTGTATGTTTTGATCTACTGACCTAGAGGAAAAACCACCCAAAATTGTTATTTTACTATATTTCTTGATCAGGATTAATTTGATTAATTGGGTGTATTTATGTTTTTAAATGTTATATGAACATTCATTTTTACATATTATCTATGAGGCATGTCGGGAAGGAAAAAAGTCAGAATAAAAAGGGAAACACTACAACAATAAGAAGAAAAAAGAGAAAATACTATGCATTGATCCATATTCAGGCTCCATCAGTCTCTCTCTGGATGAAGACGGGTTTTTTCATCGAAAGGATATTGGAGCTGCTTTGGATCACTGAGTTCCTGAGAAGAACCAAATCTATCATAGTTGATCATTATAAAATATTGTTGTTATTGTGTACAAAGTTTTCTTGGTTCTGCTCAGTTCACCTAGCTTCAATTTAATTCAATTCAAGCCTTTCCAGGCTTTTCTAAAATCAACCTGTTCATCATTTTTATAGGATAATAATAATATTCTATTACTTTCTTATATTGTAACTTATTCAGCCATACCCCAATTGATGGGAATTTGCTAATTTTCCAATTCTTTGGCCACCACAAAAAGAGTTGCTACAAACATTTTTGCATATGTAGGTCTTTTCCACTCTATTATGATCTCTTTTTGATATAGACTCAGTAGTGACACTGTTGGATGAAAAGATATGGCAGTTTTATAGTCCTTTGGGCATAGTTCCAAATTTCTTTCCAGAATGGTTGAATTATTTCACAATTTCACCAACAATGCATTACTGTCCAAGTTTTCCCACACCCCCTCCCACAATTATCATTTTTTTCCTGTTATCTTAGCAAATCTAAGAGGTTTGAGGTGCTACCCCAGAGTTATTTTAATTTGCATTTTTCTAACCAATCATGATTTAGAATATTTTTATATGACTGTAAATGGCTTTAATTTCTTTATCTGAAAAGTGTCTGTTTATATCCTTTGACCACTTCTGAATTAGGAAATGACTTGTATTTTTACAAATTTGAATCAGTTCTCTATATATTTTAGAAATGAAATCTTTATTAGAAACATTGTTTGTAAAAAATAATTCCCAGATTTATGCTCCCCTTCTAATATTGCACACATTGGTTTTATTTGTGCAAAGCCTTTTTAATTGAATGTAATCAAAGTTATACATTTTATATTTCATAATGTTTTCTAGTTCTTCTTTGGTCAAAAAGTCCTCCCTTCACCAAAGATTTGACAGGTAAAATTTCAATTGTTCTTCTTTTACTTATAGTATCAACCTTTATGTCCATGTATTTATTTTGCTCTTTTTTGGTGTAGGGTGTTAGATCTAGGTCTATGAATAGTTCTATTTTCCAGTGTTCTCAGCAATTTTTGTCAAATAGTGAGTTCTTATCCAAGAAACAGGAATCTTTGGGTTTATCAAACATTAGATTACTACAGTCATTGATTATTGTCCTTTATACATAACCTCTTACACTAATTCACTACTATATTTCTTTTTTATTTCTGTTTTTTAATTATAGCTTTTTATTTACAAAATATATGCATGGATAATTTTTCAATACTGCCAATTGCAAAACCTTTGTTACAAATTTTCCCCTTTCCCCCACTCCCTCCCTAGATAGCAGGTATTCCAATACATGTAAAATATATATTAAATCCAATATATGCATACATATTCATAGAGTTATCTTGCTGCACAAGATAAATCTAAAATAAAAATAAAAATCCAAGAAGGAAAACAAAAATGCAAGCAAATAACAACAGAAAGAGAAGTTAAGAGAGATGCAAGAAAAAATAGACAGCAAAATTATACTAGTGGGGGATCTTAACCTTGCTCTCTCAGAACTAGATAAATTCAATAAAAATAAACAAGAAAGAAGTCAATAAGGTAAACAAAATGCTAGAAAAGTTATGTATAATAGATGTTTGGAGAAATTTGAATGGAGACAGGAAGGAGTTTACTTTTTTCTCAGCAGTTCATAGAACTTGAAAAAAATTGGCCATGTATTAGGGCATAAAAAACTCAAACTCAAATGCAGAACAGTAGAAATTGTAAATGCATATTTTTCAGATCATGATGCAATAAAAATCACATGAAATATAAGGCCAAAAGAAAGTAAATCTTTTTAAATTGGAATTTAAATATTTCAATCCTAAAGAATGGGATGAAACAGCAAATCATAGACACAATCAACAATTTCATGCAAGAAAATGACAATAATGAGACAACAGAGCAAAATCTGTGGGATGCAGCCAGAGCAGTTGTAAGGGGGAATTTTATATCTCTAGATGCTTACTTCCATAAAATAGAGAAAGAGAAGATCAATGAATTGGTCTTACAACTAAAATAAGCTAGAAAAATAACAAAGCAAAAACCCTCAATTCATAATAAATTTGAAATTCTGAAAATAAAAGATTAATAAAATTGAAAATAAAAAACTATTGAATTAAAAAATAAAACTAAGAATTGGTTTTATAAAAAAAAAAATCAAACAACAAAATAAATTAACCTTAAATTTATTTGAATAGAAAAAAAAAAGAAAATCAAATTATTAGTCTCAAAAACAAAAAGGAAGAACTTTATACCAATGAAGAGGATATTAGAGCAATAATTAGGAGTTATTTTGCCCAACTATGTGCCAATAAATTTGATAATTTAAATGAAATGGAAGAATATCTACAAAAAACATATAGATTGCCCAAGTTAACAGAAGAGGAAATAATTTATTTAAATAGCCTCATTTTAGAAAAAGAAATAGAACAAGCTGTTAATTAACTCCCTAAGAAAAAAAATCTCCAGGGCCAGATCAATTTACATGTGAATTCCAATACTATATGAACTATTTGAAAAAATAGAGACAGAAAGATCCCTACCATATTCCTTTTATGACACAGATATGGTACTGATAGCTAAACTATGTAGGGTGAAAACAGAGAAAGAATAATATAAAATTTTCCCCTAATGAATATAGATACAAAAATCTTAAATAAAACATTAGCAATGAGATTACAGAAAGTAATCCCCAGGATAATACAGTGTGATCAAGTAAGATTCATTCCAAAAATGAAGTGCTGGTTCAATATTAGGAAAAATGTCAGGATAATCAACTATATCAATAATCAAGCTAACAAAAATCATATGATTACCTTAATAGATACAGAAAAAGTATTTGATAAAATCCAATACCCATTTCTATTAAAAACACCAGAGAGTATAGGAATAAATGAACTTTTTCTTAAAATGATCAATAGCATCTATTTAAAACCATCAACAGCCTCATATGTTATGGGGACAAACTAGAACAATTGCCAGTAAGATCAGGAGTGAAACAAGACTGCCCACTATCACCATTAGTATTCAATATTGTATTAGAAAATTTAGCTTTGACAATGAGAGAAGGAAAAGAGATTAAAGGAATAGGAGTAGGTCATGAGAAAACCAAATTATCATTATGATGTATGACATGCTTAAAGAACCCTAGAGATTAACCAGAACACTACTAGAAACAATTCATAACTTTAACAAAGTTGCAGGATATAAAATAAATTCACATAAAGAATTAGCATTTTTTATACTTCACTAAAAAATCCAACAGCAAGAGACACAAAAAGAAATTCCATTTAAAATACCTTTTGATAGTATAAACTATTTGGGAGTCTATCTGCCAAGGGAAAGGCAGGAACTATATAAGCACAACAACAAAACACTTGCCACATAAATAAAGTCAGATCTAATAATTTCAAAAAATATCGAGTGCTCATGGGTAGACTGAGAGAATATAATAAAAATAACAATACTACCTAAATTAATCTACTTATTTAGGGCCATACCAATCAAGCACCCAAAATTTTGTTATAAAGATATAGAAAAAAATTAGTAACAAAGTTCATCAGGAAGAATCAAAGGCCAAACATTTCAAGGAAATTAATTTTTTAAATGTTAATGAAGTTGGCCTAGCTGTGTCATACCTAAAACTATATTATAAAGTAGCAGTCTTCAAAATCATTTGGTATTAGAAATAGAGTAAATGATCAGTGGAATAGGTTAGGTTCACAAGACACAAGAGTCAATGATTATAGGTAATCAAATGTTTGCCGAACCAAAATACCTCATCTTCTAGGATAAGAACTCACTATTTGTCAAAAATTACTGGGAATTAGTATGGAAACTAGGCACTGACCCACACTTAACATCCTATACCAGGATAAGGTCAAAATGGGTTCATGGTTTAGATATAAAAAGTGATAAGCAAATTAAAGGAACATAAGATAGTTTACCTCTCAGATCTGTGGGCAAAGAATGAATTTATGTCCAAAGAAGAACTGGAACTCATAATTGGACAACAGATAGATAATTTTGATTATACTAAGTTAAAAAGTTTTTGTACAAGCAAAACCAATGCAGACAAGATCAGACGGGAAGCAATACACTGGCAAAAATGTTTATATTCAAGGGTTTTGATAAAGGCCTCATTTTTAAAATATAGAGAGAATTGAATCAAATTTATAAGAATTCAAACTACTCTACAGTTGATAAATGGTCAAAGTATATGAAAAATTTTCAGATGAAGAAATTAAAACTTTTCAATCATATGAGAAGGTGCACTAAATCACTACTGATCATAGAAATGCCAATTAAAACAACTCTGAGATATACTGAATACCTCCTAGATTGGCTAAAATGACAGGAAAAAAAAAGGATGAATGTTAGCAAGGTTGTGGGAAAACGGGGATAATACATTGTTGGTGAAGTTGTGAATAGATTCAGTTATTTTGAAGAGCAATTTGGAACTATGTTCAAAAAGTTATCAACCATGTAGACTCTTTGACCAGGCAGCATTTCTATTGGGCCTATATACCAAAGAGATCTTAAAGGAAGGAAAGGGGCCCACATGTGTAAAAATGTTTGTGGCATCTCTTTTTGTAGTGGCAAGAAACTAGAAATTAATTGGGTACCCATCATTTGGAGAATGGCTAAATGTTATAGTATATAAATATTATGGAATATTATTGTTCTGTAAGAAATGATCAGGAGGATGATTGTAAAAATGTAAAACATTAATTGATGCTAAATGAAATTATCAGAACCAGGAGATCATTGTACACAACAATATCAATATTATATGAAGGTCAATTCCACTCTTTCCAATAATGAGATGATTGATGCCAGTTCTGATAATCTTGTGATGAGCAGAGCCATCTACACCCAGAGAAAGGACTGTAGGAACTGAATGTGCATCACAGCATAACATTCTCACTCTTTTTGTTGTTGTTTATTGCATTTTGTTTTCTTATTTACTTTCTTTTTTTTTATCTGATTTCTCTTGCATAGCAAGAGTATTGTATAAATATGGTTATATATACTGGATTTAATATATATTTTAACATATTTAACATATATTGAATTACTTTCCATGTAGGAGAGGGGGTGGAGAGAAAGAGGAGAAAATCTGAAACACAAGGCTATGCAAGGGTCAATGTTGTCAAAGTATTCATGCATATGTTTTGAAAATTTTAAAAAGCTTTATGAATAAATAAAAATCAATCAAATAAATAAATTTTGCTATGTTGTCTTATTATTGTCATTCTCTTGGATGAAATTATTGTCTTTATGATTTGTTGTTTCACTTACTCATTCTGTTATTAGATTATTTAGTTTCCAATTAATTTTTATCTATTTTCTCTAGATCATTATTACATGCAATTTTTATTACATCATGATCCAAAACAGATTCATTGATTCTACATGTGATTTTGAAGGCTTTATATTCTAAAACATGGTCAATTTTTGTGTAGGTTCCATATACTGACAAGGAAAAAAAGTATATTCCTCTTTATCACCATTCAATTTTCTCCAAATTTTTCTTTACCTTTTCTAAAATTCTGTTTACCTCCTTAACTTCTTATTTATTTGATGGTTTGACTTATCTAGTTTTGAGAGAGCAAGGTTGAGAGTCCCTACTACTATAGTATTGTTATCTAATTCTTACAGCTATCTTAACTTGTCCTCAAAAATTTTGGATGCTATACCTCTTGTGTATTTATGCATGTGTATTTAGTATTTCTATTACTTGCTTATCTATAGTGCCCTTTAGCAAAATGTTATTTCTTTTTTATCTCTTTAAATTAGATCTATTTTTGTTTTTGCTTGATCTGAGATCAGGATTGCTACCCCTGATGTTTTTGTTTTTGTTTTGTTTTGTTTTGTTTTTACTTCAGCTGAATCATAATAGGTTCTGCTCCAACCTTTTATTGTATGTATCATTCTGTTTTAAATGTGTTTCTTGTAACAAACATATTGTATTATTCTGGCTTTTAATCCAGTCTACTATCTGTTTCATTTTTAAGGGAGAATTCATCTCATTCACATTCACCATTAAAATAACTAACTCTGAATTTCCAACTGTTCTTATTTTCTCAAGTCATACTTTTCTCTTTCCTTTCCACTTTTCCTCCTCCCCAATGTTTTGCTTTTGACCATTACCTCCCTCCAACAAACCTTCCCTTGCTTATTGCTTTCCTCTTCTACCTATATACTCTCTGTGGAGAAAAAAAATTGAAAAAATACTATACTCATTTCTAGTAAAGCACTAGAAAGCATAGGGATAAATAGAGTTTCCTTGAAATATAAGTAACATCTATTTTTATAGCATTTTATTTACAAGATAAACGCATGGGTAATTTTTCAGGAATGACAATTGCAATATCTTTTCTTCCAATTTTTCCCCTTTTTCCCCTCACTCCCTCCCCCAGATGGCAGGTTGACCAATACATGTTAAATATGTTAAAGTATAAGTTAAATAGAATATATGTATACATGCCCATACAGTTATTTTGTTGTACAAAAAGAATTGGGCTTTGAAATAGTGTACAATTAATCTGTGAAGGAAATAAAAAATGCAGGAGGAAAAAAATAGAGGGATTGTGAATTCTATGTAGTGGTTCATAGTTACCTCCCAGAGTTCTTTCACTGGGTATAGCTGGTTCAATTAATTACTGTTCTATTGGAACTGATTTGGGTTAGGGTTAAATTCTCATTGTTAAAGAGGGCCATATCTATCAGAATTGATCATCATATAGTATTATTGTTGAAGTATACAATAATCTCCTTGTCCTGCTCATTTCACTCAGAATCAGTTCATGTAAGTCTCTCCAGGCCTTTCTGAAATCATCCTGCTGGTCATTTCTTACAAAACAATAATATTCCATAATATTCATATATCACAATTTATTCAGGCATTCTCCAATTGATGGGAGTCCACTCAAGTTCCAATTTCTGGCCACTACAAAGAGGGCTGCCACAAACATTCTTGCACATACAGGTCTCTTTCCCTTCTTTAAGATCTTTTTGAGATATAAGCCCAGTAATAACACTGCTGGATCACATGGTATGCACAGTTTGATAACTTTTTGAACATAGTTCCAAATCGTTCTCCAGAATGACTGGATGTATTTGCTATTCCACCAGTAATGATTCAGAGTCCCAGTTTCCCCACATCCCCTCCAACATTGCACATTATCTTTCCCTATCATTCTAGTCAATCTGACAGGAATGGCATCTCAGAGGTGTCTTAATTTGCATTTCTCTGATTAATAATGACTTGGAGCATCTTTTCATAAGGTTAGAAATAGTTTCAATTTGTTTGTCTGAGAATTGTCTGTTCATATCCTTTGGCCATTTATCAATTGGAGAATGGCTTAATTTCTTATAAATTAGAGTCAATTCTCTATATATTTTGAAAATGAATCCTTTATCAGAACCTTTGACTGTAACAATGTTTTCCCAGTATATTGCTTCCCTTCTAATCGTGTCTACATTAGTTGTGTTTGTATAAAACCTTTTCAATTTAATATAATCAAAATTTTCTATTTTTTGACCAATAATGATCTTCTTTTGTCATAAATTCCTACCTCTTCCATAGGTCTGAGAAGTAAACTATTTTATGTTCTTCTAATTTATTTAAAATCTCATTTTTATGCCTATGTCATGAATCCATTTTGACCTTATCTTGTTGTACAGTGTTAAGTGTGGGTCAATGCCTAGTTTCTGCCATATTAGTTTCCAATTTTCCCAGCAATTTTTATCAAACAGTGAGTTCTAATCCCAAAAGCTGGAGTCTTTCATTTGTCAAACACTAGATTATTAAAGTTATTGGCTGTTTTGTCCTTTGAACCTAAACTATTCCACTGATGAACCAGTCTATTTCTTAGCCAATACCAAATGGTTTGGTAACCGCTACTTTATAATATAATTTTAGATCTGGTATAGCTAGGCCACTTTCAGTTGATTTTTTTTCATTAATTCCTTAGAAATTCTTGACTTATTTTTGTTGTTATTTTTTCTAGGTCATTAAAATAGTTTCTTGGGAGTCTAATTTATATAGTGCTAAATAAATCAATTAGTTTAGGTAGTATTGTCATTATATTTGCTCGCCCAATCCAAGAACATTTAATATTTTTCCAATTGGTTAGATCTGACTTTATTTGTGTGGAAAACATTTTGTAGTTTTGCTCATATAGTTTCTGATTTTGGCAGATATCTATCTTGGCAGATAGATTCCTAAGTATTTTATATTCTCAGAAGTTACTTTAAATGGATTTTCTCTTTGTAACTCTAAAACTGTTGGATTTTGTTAGTGATATATAAGAATGCTGATGACTTATGTGGGTTTATTTTGTATCCTGCAACTTTGCTAATGGTGTGGATTATTTCTATAGCTTTTTAGTAGAATCTCTGAGGTTCTCTAAGTATACCATAATAGCATCAGCAAAACGTGATAATTTGGTTTCTTCCTTACCTAATCTAATTCCTTTTATTTCTTTCTCAACTCTTGGCCAAAGCTAACATTTCTAATACAATATTGAATAGTAATGATAATAGTGGGCAACCTTGTTTCACTCTTGGTCTTACTGGGAATGGTTCCAGTTTATCCCTATTACATATAATGCTTACTGATGTTTTTAAATAGATGTTACTGATTATTTTAAGGAAAAATCCATTTATTCCTATACTCTCAAGTGTTTTTTAGTAGGAATGAATGTTGCTTTTTTCTACATCTATTGAGATGATTATATAGTTTTTGTTAATTTAGTTATTAATATGGTCAATTATATTACTCATTTTCCTAATATTGAACCAGCCCTGCATTCCTGATATAAATCCTACTTGATCATGGTGTATTATACTGGGGATGATATTCAGCAGTTGTTTTGCTAATATCTTATTTAAGATTTTAGCATCAACATTCATTAAAGAGATTGGTCTATAATTTTTTTCTCTGTTTTCAACCTATCTGGTTTAAGTATCAGTACCATGTCTGTGTCATAGAAGGGATTTGGTAGGACTCCTTCATTCCCTACTTTTTTTCAAATAGTTTATATAGTATTGGGAATAATTGTTCTTTAAATGTTTGGTAGAATTTACATGTAAATCCATCTGACCCTGGGAATGTTTTCTTAGGAAGTTGATTAATAGCTTTTTCTATTTCTTTTTCTGAAATGGGACTATGTAAGCAATTTACTTCTTCCTCTGTTAATCTGGAAAGCCTATGTTTTTGGAGGTTGTCATCCATTCCTCTTAGGCTATCAAATTTATGGGCATCAATTTGGGTAAAGTAACTCCTTATTATTGCTCTACTTTCCTGTCCCTTGGTGGAAACTTCCCCCTTTTCAATTTTAAGACTAAAAATTTGGTTTTCCTCTTTCCTTTTTCTGATCAGATTTACCAAACATTTATCTAGTTAATTTTTTTAAAATTTTTTATTTTTTTATAAAACCAAGTGTTTTATTTGCTAATTCAATAGTTTTTTACTTTCAATATTATTACTCTCTCCTCTTAATTTTACAATTTCAAGTTTAGTATTTGATTGGGGGTTTTTAATTTGGTCCTTTTCCAGCTTTTTTAAGTTTCAAGTCCAATTCATTGATCTTCTTTTTCTCTATTTTATTCAAGTAACCCTCTAAAGATATAAAACTTCCTCTTATTGCTGCTTTGGCTGCATCCAACAGATTTTTGGTATGATGTCTCATCATTGTCATTATCTTGAGTGAAATTATTAATTGTGTCTATAATTTGCTGTTTCACCCAGTCATTCTTTAAGATGAGATTATTTAGTTTCCAATTACTTTTTGGTCTATTTACCCCTAACTTTTTGTTGAATGTAGTTTTTATTACATCATGATCTGAAAAGAAAGCATTTACTACTTCTGCCTTCCTGCATTTAATTTATATCCTAGTATATGGTCAGTTTTTGTATAGGTTCCATGAACTGCTAAGAAGAAAGTATTCCTTTCTGTTACCATTCAGTTTTCTCTAAAGATCTATCATATCTAATTTTTCTAATATTCCATTTACCACTTTAATTTATTTCTTCTTTTTTTGTGATTTGATTTATCTAATTCTGAGAATGCAAGGTTGAGATCTCCCAGCATGATAGTTTTGCTGTCTATTTTTTCTTTTAATTCTCTTAATTTCTCCTTTAAGAAGTTAGATGCTATTCCACTTGGTGTATATATATATGTTTAGTATTGATATTGCTTCATTGTCTATGCTACCCTTTAGCAAGATATAGTTTCCTTCCTTATGTCTTTTAATTAGATCAATTTTTGATTTTGCTTGATCTGAGATAAGGATGGATACCCCTACTTTTTTTTTTTTTTTACTTCACTTGAAGCCCAATAGATGCTGCTTCAGACCTTTACCTTTACTCTGTATGTATCTCCCTGCATTAAATATCTTTCCTGTAAACAACATATTGTAGGGTTCTGACTTTTGATCCAGTCTGCTATCTGCCTCCTCTTGATGGGAGGGTTCATCCCATTCATATTTATAGTTAAAATTACTAATCCCATATTTCCTGCCATTTTATTATCCCCAGATTATCCTTTTCTTTCCCCCCCCCTTACCCCTTTCCCCAAGTATTAAATTTATGGGCAATACTTGTGTCAAGCAGTTCTCCCTCTTTAGGGTCCCTCCCACCCCCTTTGAATCCCTTCTCTTTTCTTGTATCCTTCCCTTATTACTCTTTTCCTTTTTCCTTTTCCTCTTCCACTTTTTAATGAGGTGAGAGAAGTTTCTTTGTAAAACGAATATGTGAATAATTTTCTCTTTGAGCCAACTCTGATGAGAGTAAGATTTACATTATTTTCCTCCCCTTCTCTAAATTCCCTCAGATATGATAGGTTTCCTTTGCCTCTTCGTGTGATGAAGTTTTTCTCTTTTTATCTCCATTTTTCCCCTTTTCTGACACTATCCCCTTTCCATTTCTACTTCCCTTTTTGATGTTATATCAGTAAAATCAAATTATACATGTACTCTTTATATATATCCACAACAGAAATACAGTTCTCAAGAGTTCTTTTTGCCTTTCTCTGCTTCTCTTGAGTCCCATGGTTGGAGATCAAATTTTTTGTTTAGTTCTGTTTTTTTTCCTTAGAAACAAATGGGATTTATCTGTTTCATTAAATGTCCATCTTCTTCCTGGAAGTAAATGTTCAGCTTATCTGGGTAGTTTATTTCTGGCTGAATTCCAAATGCTTTTTGCCTTTCAGAATATCAGATAACAGGCTCTTTGATCTTTTAATATGGAAGCAGCTAGATATTGAGTGATTCTTATTGTGGCTCTTCTGTATTTGAATTTTTTTTTCTGGATGCTTGTAATATTTTTCCTTAGACTGATAGTTCTGAAATTTAGCCACAATATTCGTTGGAGTTTTTATTGTAGGGTCTTTTTCGGAAGGTGTTTGATGAATTATTTCAATGCGTATTTTACCTTGTGATTCTGTTATATCTGGGCAGTTTTCTTTGATTATTTCCATAAAATAGTATCTATGCCCTTTATTTCATCATAATTTTCATGAGTCCAATAATCCTCAGATTATCTTCCCGAGATCTGTTTTCCAGGTCTGGTGTTTTTCCAAGTAGATATTTACCATTTTTTTTAATTTTTCATTTATTTTTTGTTTTGCTTTACTGATTCTTGATGTCTCAATGAATCATTCATTTCTATTTGTTCAATTCTGATTTTTTATGAGTTATTTTCTTCATTAACTTCTATTTTACTTCTTTTGTATATGTCCAATTGAGTTTTTAATGAGTTATTTTGCTCTATGCACTTGTTTTCCATTTCACTATTTTTTTAACTGTTATTTTATTTTTCCAATTCACAGATCCTCCTTTCTTGGGAGTTCTTTACCTTTTTCTATTCACTATTCAGGAATTTGTTACTCTCTTGCATAGCTTCTCTTTCCTTTTCCCATTTTTATTATAGCTCTCTTTTAAGATATTTTATAGTTTCTTCTAGCAGAACCTTGTTTGATGGAGACCAGGTTATATCCCCTTTTTGTAGTTTTGTCTGAAGAATGTCTGCTATTAGTCTCCTTGGGGTTGAAAACCCGCTCTCTTTCTGTATAGAAGCTATGGATGGCATGATTTTTTTTACTCATTTTTAAAGCCTTCAAGGTCTTCCTTCAGGTCAAGGAGATTACTAGCTTCCTCTGCAGAGCAGGGATAGTTATATGGACAGTAGCTATCCTGCCAATGGGCTGCAAATAGTGGCTGAGCTTCCTGGGAGAAGCTCCACCCTGGATGTAACTCGGGCCTGGATAGTACAGCCCAAGCCAAGGAAGTGCCCTGGGAAGAGCCCTGCTGTGCAGATTAGTGATTCTCCTGGGGCTAGAGGCTGAGTAGTGAAAGTGTCACTACCCCAGGCAAAAGCCCATTTTGGGCATTAGCAGTTGCCTTGCCCTGCACAGCACTGGAAGTGTCTCGGACCACGGGAACACAGTCCCACTGTGAAAGTTCTATTTCCCCAGTCAGAGCCCCACACTGTGCAGATTAGAGGCTTTTTTGGGGGCTACACCCCCCTGACATGCTCATTTCTTACTGTCCCTAGCAAGCTCTGTGCTGCAGAATGAGGCTGCACAGCTGTGTTGTTTTCTGTGCTGATTCACACATTTCTGGTTTTGGGTGGGTATAGCCAGATCCAATTAAGTTCTGGCGTTTTTCAGAGTACTCTCTACCTTTGGCTTTAATTTCTCTGCTGTACTGCTTTGCAACCAAAGGCGAGCAGCCAGCCTATGGTAGAATCCTCTCGGTAAATTTTCCAACCAAGGAAACTACCCTTGCCCAGTCTATTCAATATGCTAACCCCTGTTGTATTCATGCTTGCCCTGATCTCTCCTTGCCTCTCAGGACAAACCTTATCTGGTCATCTTCCAGGTTATCTTCGGCTTATAAGTTGTTGCTCTTCCAATCTTTGGGAATTTTATTTTTGAGGCTGAATTTAATAATTAGTAGTGAGGGTATGAGGGAAACTCAGAAAGTCATGTGTGCCTTCTCTGCCCTCTTGGCTTGATCCTACTTGATCATAGTGTATTATCCTGGAGATGATTTTCTGAAGTCTTTTTGCTAATATCTTATTTAAGATTTTAGCATCAATATTCATTAAGGAGATTGGTCTATAATTTTCTTTCTCAGTTTTCGATCTACCTAGTTTAGGTATCAGTACCATGTCTGTGTCATAAAAGGAGTTTGGTAGGACTCCTTCATCCCCTATTTTTTCAAATAATTTATATAACATTGGGGCTAATTGTTCTTTAAATGTTTGGTAGAATAAACATGTGAATCCATCTGGCCCTGGGGATTTTTTCCTGGGGAGTTGATTAATAGCTTGTTCTATTTCTTTTTCTGAAATGGGACTATTTAAGCAATTTATCTCCTCCTCTGTTAATCTAGGAAGCCTATATTTTTGGAGGAAGTCATCCAATTCTCTTAAGTTATCAAATTTATTGGCATAAAGTTGGGCAAAGTAACTCCTTATTATTTCTCTAATTTCCTCTTCATTGGTGGAAAGATCCCCCTTTTCATTTGTAAGACTATCAATTTGATTTTCCTCTTTCTTTTTTTTGATCAAATTTAGCAAAGGTTTATCTATTTTATTGGCTTTTTCATAAAACCAACTCTTGGTTTTATTTATTAATTCAATAGTTTTTTACTTTCAATATTATTGATTTTTCCTTTTAATTTTTGTATTTCAAGTTTAATTTTTGGTTGGGGGTTTATAATTTGGTCTTTTTCTAGCCTTTTAAGTTGTAAGCCCAATTCGTTAATCTTCTCTTTCTCTATTTTCTTCAAATAATCCTCTAAAGATATAAAATTTCCCCTTATTACTGCTTTAGCTGCATCCCAAAGATTTTGATATGATGTCTCATTATTGTCATTATCTTGGGTGAAATTGTTAATTGTTTCTATAATTTGCTCTTTCACCCAGTCATTCTTTAAGATGAGATTATTCAGTTTCCAATTACTTTTTGGTCTATTTACCCCTAACTTTTTACTGAATGTAGCTTTTATTGCATTGTGATCTGAGAAGAAGGCATTTATTATTTCTGCCTTCCTACATTTAATTTTGAGATCTTTATGTCCTAATATATGGTCTATTTTTGTATAGGATCCATGAACTGCTGAGAAGAAAGTATATTCCTTTCTATTGCCATTCAGTTTTCTCCAAAGGTCTATCATACCTAGTTTTTCTAATGTTCTATTTACTTTTTTAAATTTCTTTCTTGTTTGTTTTGTGGTTTGATTTGTCTAAATCTGAGAGTGCAAGGTTGAGATCTCCCACTATTATAGTTTTACTGTCTGTTTCTTCTTGCAATTCTCTTAACTTTTCCTTTAGAAAGTTAGATGCTATACCACTTGGTGCATATATGTTTAGTATTGATATGGCTTCATTATTTATGCTACCTTTCAGCAGGATATAATTTCCTTCCTTATCTTTTTTAAGGAGATCAACTTCTGCTTTTGCTTGATCTGAGATAAGGATAGCTACGCCTGCTTTTTTGGCTTTACCTGAAGCATAATAGGCTCTGTTCCCACCTTTTACCTTTACTCTGTATGTATCTCCCTGCTTTAAGTGTCTTTCCTGTAGACAACATATTGTAGGGTTCTGCTTTTTGATCCAATCTGCTATCCATCTCCGTTTCATGGGATCGTTCATCCCATTTACATTTACAGTTAAAATTACTAATTCTGTATTTCCTGCCATCTTATTATCCCCAGATTATGCTTTTTTCCCTTGACCCCCCTGATCCCCTTCCCCGATATTTAATTTACAGACCCCCCTTGTGACGTGCAACCCTCCCTCTTTTTTTTTTTTTTAGGATCCCTCCCCCCTCCCTCCAAGTCCCTTCACTTATTCTCCTTTTCCTTTTCCCTTTTCCTCTCCCCCCTTTTAATGAGGTGAGAGAAAATTCTCTGAAAAACAAATATGTTAATTATTTACTCTTTGAGCCTCTCCTGATGAGAGTAAGATTCACACAATGATTCTCCCCCTCACTAAGTTCCCTCAGATATGGTGTATTTTCTATGCCTCTTCCTGGGATGTAGTTTCCCTCTTTTTATCATTCCTTCCCCTTTTTCTGAACCGACCTCCTTCCCTTTACTCCACCCCCCTTTTTTTTTCTTTTATATCAGTAAAATCTAATTATCCTTGAGTACTTTTTATATACCCACAACAGAGTTACAGTTCTCAAGGGTTCTGTTTACCTTTTTCTGTTTCTCTTCAGTCTTGTGGATGTAGATCAAATTTTTTGTTTAAGTCTGGTTTTTTTCTTAGAAACATATAGAATTCCTCTGTTTCATTGAATGACCATCTTCTTCCATGGAAAAAAGATGCTAAACTTAGCTGGGTAGTTCATTCTTGGTTGCAGTCCTTGATGTTTTGCCTTATGGAATATCAGGTTCCAGGCCCTTCTATCTTTTAATGTGGAGGCAGCCAGATCTTGAGTGACCCTTATTGTGGCACCTTGGTATTTAAATTGTTTTGTTTTTTTTTTTTTTTTTTTTTTTTTTTTTTTCCTAGCTGCTTGCAGGATTTTCTCTTTTGTGTGGTAATTCTGCAGCTTAGCCACTATATTCCGTGGTGTTCTTTTTTTAGGGTCTATTTCAGAAGGAGTTCGATGAATTCTTTCCACATCTACTTTCCTTTCTGTTTCTATTATCTCTGGACAGTTCTCTTTGATAATTTCCTGTAAAATAGAATCTAGGCTCTTTTTTTGGTCATAGTTTTCAGGAAGTCCAATGATCCGCAGATTGTCTCTCCTAGATCTATTTTCCAGGTCTATAGATTTTCCCAGGAAGTATTTGACGTTGTTCTCCAGCTTTGCATTTTTTTTGTTTGTTTGTTTTGTTTGACTGATTCTTGGGTTCTCTGTGAATCATTCATTTCTATTTGTTCCATCCTGACTTTTAAGGAGTTATTTTCTTCTTTCACAGTTTTTAGTTCTTTTTGTAAATGCCCAATTTCGTTTTTAAATGAATTATTTTGCTCTATTGAATTTTTTTCCATTTCCCTAATTTTTTTTTGAGAATTATTTTCTTTTTCCAATTCAGAAATTCTATTTTCTTGAGACTTTTTTATCTTTTCCAATTCAGAAATCCTACTTTCCTGTGTTTTTTTAACCTTTTCTAATTCATAAATTTTGTTTCCCTGCATCTCCTGTGAATTCTTTATTTTTTCCAACTCCAATTTCAGGACGTTTTTATTCTCTATCATAGCTTCCCTTTCCTTTCCCCATTTTTCTTCAAACTCCCTTAATTTTTTAAGAGTTTCTTCTAGGGGAGAGTTATGTGATGGGGGACAGGAATCTTTCCCCTTTAGGTTGTTATCTGCTGTCTCTCTGCTGTTAACTTCCTCGGGGTTGGATACCCGCTCTTTCTCTGTGTAGAAGGAATCTATAGTTTTTCTGGCTTTTTTGCTCATATTTAAAAAAATCTTTTGGGGTCTGTCCCTGGGGTAGGAAATTATTTATTTACTTCTTTACCAGCTTCCTCCCAGACCGGATGGATGCAGCGGCTCCTGCACCTGAGCTAAGATAGAGCTCTGGGAGAGAGTTCCCCACCCCCTCCCTGGAAGTGCCTCAGAGGTGATTAGCACTGCTGTGCCCGAGGGCGCTGAACAGTAAAGACAGCACAAAGCCCAGCCTATGTGTCCTGGTGGGGCGTGGATGTCTGCAGCAGGTGACGTGAAAAGCCCCTGTGCTCAAACTGGAAGTGTCTGCCAGAAACGCGGTCCCTAGTTCAAAGGTTCCGCTTCTTGGGACTTCCTGGAGCTGAGTTCCACTCCCTCCAGCTAAACTAGGCAGTGTGTGTTGCCTTGGGCCGTATCCACCCACTTGTCAATCTCTTAACTATTCTCAGGTGGTAGCTGAGGCCACACCCCCTGGTGCTGAGATCTGCTGAGTCACCTCCAGGATCCGGGGAAAATCTAATCTGAGTTTTTAAAGTATTTTGGCTTTCTCTTCTGAACTGCTAAATAATTAGTAGAGAAGAGCTAATAGCCTGTGCCAGATTCCTTTATCTCAGTGGCTTCTCTGATCCCATGGCCCTTCCTAGCGCGATGGGCAGAGTATGCTAGCCCCCAGCCGTCTGTGCTGGCCTCTCTTCTTCCTCCCCTGGGTACTGACCTTTTCTGTTGAAACTCCAGATTCTCTTTAGCTGGTAAGTCGTGCTTCCAGTCCTTGTGGTATCTATCAGTCCTGGGCTTATTTTGAGACTTAATTTATCTAATTGGTTGTGAGGGAGTGAGGACGTTCACAGAATCGTGTGTTTCTTCTCCGCCATCTTGGCTCCGCCCTCGGGTAGAAAAAATTTTATGAATTCATCTGGAAAAAGAAAAGGTCCAGAATATCAAGGAAACGGGGAAAATATTAGGGTCAAAAGGCTATAAAACTGTGCATATCCTTTGATCTACCAGTGATGCTACTATGTCTGTAGACAAAAGAGAATACTAAATGCATATCAAACATGCTGCTTTCATCTCTTTTTTTCCTTTTTTTTTTTCTTTGTGGTTTTCCCTCTTTTCTGTGATTGTTCTTTCTCAACATCACTCATATAGAAATAAATAAATATAGGAATAAAACAATTAAACAAAAGACATATAAAGTGAAAATCTTCATTCAGGTCTCAAATGTGATATATACTAGCTGTTTGATCCTGTCTACTTGTTTAACCTTTCAAGGCCCTAAGCTACCTTACATCCAATATTTTAAAGAATTCCTGAGACATTCCCTAGAAGCAGCTAAATATGCAGTATGGGGCAGAAAGATTAGATTTTAAATTGTGTTTCAGTCATTTGCTAGTACTATTTCTCTAAAAAGTCACTCAATATTTGTCAGTCTCAGTATTCCCAATTATAAAATGGAGTTAATAACAATACCTACCTTTGCTCAGATTTGTGGTAAAGATCAAAGAAGTTAATAGTTGCCAAGTGCTTAGCACAGCATTTGGCACATAATAAATGCTTAAGTGGTGAATTTCTTCTTTTTTATATAAATGAAATCAGAGATCTAATCCTCACCTCCAGGCCCTGAAAGAAAACAAAATCTCTTATTTTTTAAAATTCTAAAGGTGGAGGGATGTGCTACTATTTTCCATCTTCATCTATTAAACACTTAATAAAATAGCCAGCATCTTTTTAGCCTCATATTTTTGTGGAAATGAAATTATGTGGGAAGTGACTTATGAAATTATTATGTCCACACTTTTAATTTTATCAATGTGCAAATTCAGCACCAGAAAAATTAAGTCACTTACCCAATGTCTCTCAGGTAGAAACTACACAATCAGATACTGTATTGAGAGTATTTCCATACCTGCTCACTAGAGGATTTTGGTACCAATCCAAATCCTGATCATGGGTGAGGAGTGGAGTGGAACTCATGAGATGGTCAAACAGATGTCCATTTTTTCAAATTTTTTCAGACTTTTATATGTGTGTATATATAAATATACATATATATATATACATATATATATATATGTACATATATATGTATATATATATATATGTATATATATATATCCTAATACTTACATAACTATAACACACTGTGCATGTGTTAACTATAAGATACTGCACATGTGGGACCACATAAAAAACTTGCAGATGTTTCCTTGCCACTTTAATTACAACACAGGTTGTCATGTCCTTTTACTTCTCAAAGGCCAAGAAGGCCCTAGGCAGGATAGGGAGCCAAATCTATCACATCAGCACACACATCAGCACATCAGCAAAGTTCATTTGACTGGACTAATGGGTCTTATATCTCACCCAGGGTTCCCCACTGTCTGTGGTCCTCTACATTTTCCCATTGCTCCACAAATATTAAAATGCTTTATAAACCATAAGGAAAAGAATGCTATAAAATATATGTCAAAAGCTCCTAATGAACTCTTTAAAGAGCCAAATATCAGCAATGTTATTCTTAGTAGGTTGTATGTTACATAAATGTAGAAGTTTCTTTCTTTTTCAGTACTTCAATACTTTAATTTTCATTGAGAAAAAAGTAAATCTTGAAGTAGATACAATATTTGCCCACTCAGTCATGGAACTATTTAACTTGCATATATTGAGCAAGTGAATTTTGGTTTGTCTTGGTAGAAACATAGTTAAAATGAAATATGTTAGACCAACTAGGAAAATACCTTAGATACCATCTAGGCCAAACTGTCTTGCTCAATAAATGAGAAAACCTGAATTTTCAGGTGGAAATGACTTGCCCAATGTCATATAGAAAATTAATTGGTAAGTTAATTATTTCTACCCTGTTAGGAAATTCTTCTTGATAAAAAAGATGCATCAGAAGACTTATACCTGCTTGAATCTTCCAGTGAGCAATCTTTATGATTTTATTAATAGTTTAAAGTGACATTACTGTTTCTGCTTAATGTATTTGGCTGCTGCTGTTTCTGGTTGTCAAATGTTAACACCTCTGAAAACGTACCTCATTAAACTTTTAATATCCTGCTGTGGCCTACTCCTTCAGATCTGATCCTTAACTCTGAGAAAGCTATATGTATTTTTAATATGTGACAGTCTTATCTCCTCAGAATTTACAAAATAGTTAATTTGACTTGTGTTGTTCATTACTTATTCCTGTTTATTTTTGGTCTGCTCTTTTATTACACCATATGGTTTAATATACCATATGGTTCCTTTTTAAAATTGGGCAATCATTGCTTCTCACATTGTCTCTATTATGATCCAGTGAGACTGGGACAGGGCAGGTCTTTTTTTCCCCTTCACTTTTTCATTCTTTGAATAAAAACATGCACACCAAGTTGCAGTCTCATTAAAGTGTCTTGGGAATGATTATAGCTTATATTGAGGTTACTAAAGGTTCTATTGGTGTGGACTTCTGTCTTTAAAAGAAGACTCATAACATACCTCTGTTTAAAGGAAATTAATACATACTAAAACATACACACCCCATTTGTTATTTCTCATATAAAAATTATTGTCTACTAAATTTTTTTAAGAATATTTAATTAAAGAAAGTGCCACAAAAGAGCAGTACATAACACTTGTTTTTGGATTCTTTTGTTCAGATGTTGCATGAAACACTATACAAAATGCTTTATGGCATTCTGAAAATGCATACATGTATGTGTATATATATATATATATATATATATATATATATATATATATATATATATATATATATATATATATATAAAATATAGAAATAACATATGACCCTATTATAAGTTTGTCATTCAGTTGACTCTCTCTCTCTCTCCCTTTTTCTCTCCTTTCTCTCTCTCTCTCTCTCTCTCTCTCTCTCTCTCTCTCTCTCTCTCTCTCTCTCTCTCCCTCTCTCTCTCTCTCTCTGTCTCAATATATATATATATACATATATAAAATCTGTCTATGTTTTCTAGTCCTTTCTGGTCATAATTAAATATTAGAGATTACTGTTCCTGCCTTTATCTCCTCATTTGTTTCTTTATATTGTGGCTTCGGCCATGTAGAAAACCTGGACAGAACCTGTTGTTTTAAAGTTCACAAACACTCTCCTAATCTTTAAGTTGATAATATTTTATCAGACCTTAATTCACCTGTTCTCTGTAACTTTTGACATAATTGACAATTTTTCGGGGTTTTTTTTGAATATGTACTAAATCTCCTGTACTAAATCAGACTAAACATATATGGGGGAATCCAGAAAAAGTCACAAGTCTCTGAGTCAAATCAACACAGAGACAAAGAGATCTACACTCTCTGAAGACAGGTTTGAGAAAGAAGTATTAGAAGCTTCAACTGTTTGAAAAGAAACTGCATTACATGGCAAAAAGAGGAATTTTGCACCAACTTGTGGGCATCTCCATACCCCTGCTAAAGCAGTGGGATGGGACCAGGAGACAATTATTCAGGGCAAAGTGAAAAGGTGACCTCTATAATATAGAATGTTTTTACTATTCATTCATCTTTTTTCTGAGGACAAGAGATAAACAGATCAATCAGTGGCTTCAGAACCATGGACAATGGTTGGATTGCTGTAAAAATTTCAATGCAAAAGGTATCAACTTTTATGAGAAGTACCTTTATTTTATAGTTTTGATAAAGATCCTGTCACAGGGAACATGAGGGTGGGTATCTCTTTTGAAACTCCTTAATTAATTTTTTAAAAACTTAATAGCTTTTTATTTTTCCAAATACATTCAAATATAGTTTTCAACATCCAATTTTTCTCTCTCCTCTACATACAAAGCAATACAATATAGATTCAACATGTGAAATTCTTTTAAATATATTTCCATATTCATCATGCTGTCCAAGAAAAATCAAATCAAAAGGGAGAAAAGCAAGCAAGAAAAAAAAAAAGCAAACAAACAACAACTAAGGTGAAAGCACTAAGTTTTGATTCATTTTCAGTCTCCATAGATCCCTCTCTTTCCATCCTAACTCTATTGGAATCTCCTTGGATCAGCTCATTGTTGAAAAGACCTCAGTCCATCACAATTGATAATAACATAACTTACAACAGAATAACATCTTGTTGATACTATGTAAAATGTTCTCTTGGCATCTGGCCCACGGGCTGTAGTTTGAATACACAGTTGTATAGCCCTTTGGTCATAGTTTCAAATTATTCTCCACAATGATTGGATTATGTGACAGTTCAACCAAAAATGTATTTGTGTACCAGTCTTCTCACATTCCTTCCAACATTTATGAATATATTTTCCTGTCATCTTAGCCAATCTGAGAAATGAGATGGTACCTTTCTCCAATCAATAGTGATTCAGAGCATTTTCCATATGACTATATATGGCTTTAATTTCTTCATCTGAAAATTATCTGCTTAAATCCATTGACATAGTTCTTTATACATTTTTAAAATGAGACCTATATAAGAGACACTGGCGATAAAGATTTTTTCCCAGCTTTGTACATTTATCATAACAGCTTGTCCAACCTATAAACAATGGATACTTTTCCAGTTGTTTAGATCTGATTTTATTTGTGTGAGAAAGGTTTCATAATTGTGTATATAGTTCTTGGGTTTGCCTTGGCAAGTATTTTATTTTGTCCACACTAATTTTAAATTGAATTTATTTTTGCACAAGGAAAAATCAGATCAAAAAGGAAAGAAAATAAGTAAAAAAACAAAATGCAAGTGAATAGCATCAAAAAGAGTGAGAATGTTATGTTATGATTCACATTAAATTCCCATTGTCCTCTCTCTGGGTGTAGATGGCTCTCTTCATCACAAGATCATTAGAACTGGCATCAATCATCTCATTGTTGGAAAATCACATTCATTAGAATTAATTGTAATATAATATTGATATTGCCATGTACAGTGATTTCCTGGTTCTGCTCATTTTACTTAGGATCAGTTCATGTAAGTCTTCCTAGTACTCTCTAGAACCATCCTCCTGATTGGTTCTTATAGAACAACAATATTCCATAACATTCACATACTATAATATTCAATTACTCTCCAACTGAAGGGCATTCACTCAGTTTTCAGTTTCTTGACTTTACAAAAAGGGCTACCACAAATACTTTTGCACATGTGGGTTCCTTTCCCTCCTTTAAGAACTCTGGGATATAAACCCGGTAGTAGAAATACTGCTGAATCAAAGGGTATGCACAGTAGGATAACTTTTTGTGCATAGTTCCAAATTGCTCTCCAGAGTGGTTGGATATCAATGCATTACTCTTTCTTTATCTATTTTTCCAAATAGTTTACATAGTACTAGAATTAATTGCTTTTTGGCAGTATTCAATTGTGAATCCATATGGCCCTGGAGATTTTTCTTTAGGGAGTTCTTTAATGGTGTGTTCAATTACTTTTTCTAAAACTGTACTGTATACATAATTTATTTTCTCTTCTGTTAATTTGAACAATTTATACTATTATAAATATTTGTCCTTTTTAGTTAGAATATCAGACTTGCTGGGAAACAATTGGGAATAATAGCTTCTAATTATTGCTTTAATTTCCTTTCCATTGGTAGTAAGTTCACCCATTTCATTTTTGAAGCTGGTGATTTAGTTCTTTATTTCTTTTGTTTAATCAAATTAACCAAAAGTTTATCTATTTTTGTTCATAAAACCAAACCTTAGTTTTATTTATTACTTAAATAGTTTTTTTTAGTTTACATTTTTAAATCTCTCCCTTGGTTTTCAAAATTTCTAATTTAGTATTTAATTGGGAGGGTTGATTTCTATTTCTATTATTATATGATATCTCTATTTCTAGCTTTTTTACTTGTATGCCCAATTCATTGATCATCTCATTCCCTATTTGATTCATGCAGCTATTTTGAGATATAAAGTTTCCCCTAAGAACTGCTTTGGCTGCATCCCATAAGTTCGGGTATGTTGTCACATTATTTGTTATTCTTTTAGATGAAATTATGGATTATTTCCATGATTTTTGTTTGACCCACTCATTTTTAAAAGTTTATATTACTTTATATTACTTAATTTCCAATTAATTTTTAGTTTATCTTTCTCTTTCCTTTTATTGATTTTTTTTTTTTTTGCATTGTGGTCTGAAAGGTAAGCATTTCACATTTGATTGTGAGGTTTTTATGACTTAATCTATGGTCAATTTTTGTATAGATACTATGTCCTGCAGGAAAAAGATGTATTTCTTTCTATCCCTATATAATTTACTCCAGATTTCTATTATAAATAGGTTTTGTAAAAATTCTATTAAACTCCCTAGTTTCTTTCTTGTATATTTTGTGGTTAGTTTTGTGTGATTCTGAAAGAGGAACATTAAGGTCCCCTACTAATATAGTCTTACTGTCTTTTTCTTTTTCTAATTTCCTTAAAATTTTCTCTTGGAATTTGGCTGCAATACCACTTGGCACATATGCATTTACTATCATTACTACTTCATTATTTAGGGTATCCTTTATCAAGATGTATTTCCTATCAAACTATCACTCTTTGAAACCAAACTATCGCTCTTTGCAGATGATATGATATTATACTTAGAGAACCCCAGAAATTCGAATAAAAGGCTATTAAAAATAATTCAGAACTTTAGCAAAGTTGCAGGATACAAAATAAATCCACATAAGTCCTCAGCATTTTTATACATAACCAACAAAATCCAACAGAAAAAGATACAAAGAGAAATTCCATTCAGAATAACAGTCGATAATATAAACTATTTCGGAATCTATCTACCAAAGGAAAGTCAGGAATTATATTAGCAAAATTACAGAATGCTTGCCAAAAAAATAAATTCAGATTTAAAAAATTGGAAAGACATTAAGAGCTCTTGGATAGGCTGAGCAAATATAATGAAAATGAAAATACTCCCTAAACTAATCTATTTATTTAATGCTATACTAATCAGACTCCAAAGAAACTCTTTTAATGACTTAGAAAAAATAATAACAAAATTCATATGGAAGAACAAAAGGTAGAGAATTTCAAGGGAATTAATGAAAAAAAAATCAGATGAAGGAGGTTTAGCTGGACCTGATCTAAAACTATATTATAAAGCAGCAGTCACCAAAACCATTTGGTATTGGCTAAGAAATAGATTAGTTATTAGTGGAATACGTTAGTTTCACAACAAAAAATAGTCAATAACTATAACAATCTAGTGTTTGACAAACCCAAAGGCACTAACCTTTGGGATAAGAATACATTTTTTGACAAAAAGTGCTGGGAAAACTGGAAAATTAATATGGCAGAAATTATGCATGGACCCACACTTAACACCACATACCAAGATAAGATCAAAATGGGTCCATGAATTAGGCATAAGGAACAAGATCATAACAAATTAGAGGAACATAGGATAGTTTACCTCTCAGACTTGTGGAGGAAGAAGGAGCTTGTGTCCAAGGGAGAACTAGAGATCATTATTGATCAAAAATAGAAAATTTTGATACATAAAACTAAAAAGCCTGTGTACAAACAAAACTAACGCAAACAAAATTAGAAGAGAAGTTAGAAACTAGGAAAACATTTTTACAATTAAAGGTTCTGATAAAGGCCTCATTTCCAAAATATATACAAAATTGGCTCTAATTTATAAAAAATCAAGGCATTCTCCAAATGATAAATGGTCAAAAGATATGAACAGACAGTTCTCAGAAGAAATTGAAACCATTTCTATCCATATGAAAAGATGCTAGAACTCATTATTAATCAGATAAATGCAAATTAAAACAACTTTGAGATACCACCACACACCTCTCAGATTCGCTAAGAAGACAGGAAAAAAATGATGATGAACATTGGAGGGGATTCAGAAAAACTGGGACTTTCATTCATTGCTGGGGGAGTTGTGAACAAATTCAACCATTCTGAGAGCAATCTGGAATTATGCCCAAAAAGTTATCAAACAGTGCTACTACTGGGCTTTTATCCCAAAGAAATACTTTTTTAAAATTTTATTTATAGATTTTTTCTGACATTATATATGCATGAGTAATTTTTTTATAACATTATCCCTTATATTCATTTTTCCAAATTATCCCCTCCCTCCCTCTATTCCCTCTCCTTAATGACAGGCAATCCCATATATTTTACATGTGTTAGAATATAACCTAGATACAATATATGTGTGTAAATACCATTTTCTTGTTGCACATTAAGTATTAGATTCTGAAGGTATAAGTAACCTAGATAGATAGACAGTAGTTCTAACAGTTTACATTCACTTCCCAGTATTCCTTCTCTGGGTGTAGTTGTTTCTGTCCATCATAGATCAGCTGGAAGCGAGTTGCATATTCTTTATGTTGAAGATATCCACTTCCATCAGAATACATCTTCATACAGCATTGAAGTGTACAGCAATCTTCTGGATCTATTCATTTCACACAAAATCAGTTGATGTAAGTCTCTCCAAGCCTCTCTGTATTCCTCCTGCTGGTCATTTCTTACAGAGCAATAATATTCCATAACCTTCATATACCATAATTTACCCAACCATTCTCCAATTGATGGACATCCATTCATCTTCTAGTTTCTGGCCACTATGAAAAGGGATGCCACAAACATTTTGGCACATACATGTCCCTTTCTGCTCTTTAGTATTTCTTTGGGATATAAGCCCAATAGCAGCAATGCTGGATCAAAGGGTATGCACTCTTTGGGCATAGTTCCAAATTGCTCTCCAGAAGGGATAGATTCTTTCACAACTCGACCAATAATGTATTAGTGTCCCAGTTTTCCCACATCCCCATCAACATTCATCATTATTTGTTTCTGTCATCTTAGCCAATCTGACAGCTGTGTAGTGGTATCTCAGAGTGGTCTTAATTTGCATTTCTCTGATCAGTAGTGCTTTAGAACACTCTTTCATATGAGTGGATATAATTTCAATTTCATCATCTGAGAATTGTCTGTTCATATCCTTTGACCATCTATCAATTGGAGAATGGTTTGATTTCTTATAAATTAAGGTCAGTTCTCTATATATTTTGGAGATAAGACCTTTATGGGAACCTTTAACTGTAAAAATATTTTCCCAATTTTTTACTTCCCTTCTAATCTTGTTTGCATTAGAATTGTTTGTACAGAAACTTTTTAGTTTGATGTAATCAAAATCTTCTATTTTGTGATCAATAATGATCCCTATTTCTCCTTTGGTCATAAATTCCTTCCTCCTCCACAGGTCTGAAAAATAGACTATTCTCTGTTCCTCTAATCTATTTATGATCTCATTCTTTTTGCCTAAATCATGGATCCATTTTGAACTTATCTTGGTATATGGTGTTAAGTGGAGCTCCATATCTAATTTCTGCGATACTAATTTTGAGCTTTCCCAACAGTTTTTTTCCAAATAATGAATTTTTTTCCCTAATGTTGGTATCTTTGGGTTTGTCAAAGACTAGATTGCTATAGATGTACCCTTTTTTGTCCTTTGTATTCAATCTATTCCACTGATTGACTGATCTATTTCTTAGCCAATACCAAATGGTTTTGGTGACTGCTGCTATATAATATAGCTTTAGATCAGGTACACTTAGACCACCTTCATCTGACTTTTTTTTCATTAGTTCCCTTGAAATTCTCCACCTTTTATTCTTCCATATGAATTTTGTTGTTATTTTTTCTAGGTCATTAAAATAGTTTCGTGGGAGTCTGATTGGAATAGCACTGAATAAATAGATTAGTTTGGAGAGTATTGTCATCTTTATTATATTCGCTCGGCCTATCCAAGAGCACTGAATATCTTTTGAATTATTTAAATTTGACTTTATTTTTGTGGCAAGTGTTTCGTAATTTTGCTCATATAATTCCTGACTATTCTCTGGTAGATGGATTCCCAAATATTTTAAACTCTCAACATTTGTTTGAAATGGAATTTCTCTTTGTATTTCTTGCTGTTGCATTTTGTTGGTGGCATATAAAAATGCTGAGGATTTATGTGGATTTATTTTGTATCCTGCCACTTTGCTAAAATTCTGAATTATTTCTAATACCTTTGTAGCAGAGTCTTTGGGGTTCTCTAAGTATACCATCATGTCTTCTGCAAAGAGTGATAGTTTGATTTCCTCATTTCCTACTAAAATTCCTTGAATCTCTTTTTCTCGGCTCTTATTGCCAAGGCTAGCGTTTCTAGTACAATATTGAATAGTAATGGTGATAGTGGGCAACCTTGTTTCACTCCTCATCTTACTGGGGAAGATTCCAGTTTATCTCCATTACATATTATGCTTACTGAAGGTCATAAATATATGCTCCTGATTATTCTAAGGAATAGTCCATTTATTCCTATACTCTCAAGCGTTTTTAGTAGGAATGGAGATTGGATTTTGATAAATGCTTTTCCTGCATCTATTGAGATGATCATATGTTTTTTATTAATTTGATTATTAATATGGTCAATTATACTAATAGTTTTCCTAATATTAAGCCAGCCCTGCATTCCTGGTATAAATCCTACTTGATCATAGTGTATTATCCTGGGTATGATTTTCTGAAGTCTTTTTGCTAATATCTTATTTAAGATTTTAGCATCAATATTCATTAAGAAAATTGGTCTATAATTTTCTTTCTCAGTTTTCGATCTACCTGGTTTAGGTATCAGTACCATGTCTGTGTCATAAAAGGAGTTTGGTAGGGCTCCTTCATCCCCTACTTTTTCAAATAGTTTATATAACATTGGGGATAATTGTTCTTTAAATGTTTGGTATAATTAACATGTAAATCCATCTGGTCCTGGGGATTTTTTTCCTGGGGAGTTGACTAATAGTTGTTCTATTTCTTTTTTCTGAAATGGGACTATTTAAGCAATTTATTTCCTCCTCTATTAATCTAGGGAGCCTATATTTTTGGAGAAAGTCATCCATTTCACTTAAGATATCAAATTTATTGGCACAAAGTTGGCCAAAGTAACTCCTTATTTTTTCTCTAATTTCCTCTTCATTGGTGGAAAGATACCCCTTTTCATGTGCAAGACTAACAATTTGATTTTTTTCTTTCTTTTTTTCTGAACAAATTTACCAAAGGTTTAGCTATATTATTGGCTTTTTCATAAAACCAACTCTTGGTTTTATTTATTAATTCAATAGTTTTTTTTTTACTTTCAATATTATTGATTTCTCCTTTTAATTTTAGCATTTCAAGTTTGATTTTTGGTTGGGGATTTTTAATTTGGTATTTTTCTAGCTTTTTAAGTTATAGGCCCAATTCGTTAATCTTCTCTCTCTCTATTTTGTTCAAATAAACCTCTAAAGATATAAAATTTCCCCGTATTACTGCTTTAGCTGCACCCCACAGATTTTGGTATGATGTCTCATCATTGTCATTATCTTGGGTGAAATTATTAATTGTTTCTTTAATTTGCTGTTTCACCCAGTCATTCTTTAAGATGAGATTATTCATTTTCCAAATAGTTTTTGGTCTATTTACCCCTTACTTCTTACTGAATGTAGCTTTTATTGCATTGTGATCTGAGAAGAAGTCATTTATAATTTCTGCCTTCCTACATTTAATTTTAAGATCTTTATGTCCTAATATATGGTCAATTTTTGTATAGGATCCATGAACTGCTGAGACGAAAGTATATTCCTTTCTATCGCTATTCATTTTTCTCCAAAGGTCTATCATACCTAGTTTTTTCTAATGTTCTATTTAATTTTTTAATTTCTTTCTTATTTGTTTTGTGGTTTGATTTGTCTAAATCTGAGAGTGCAAGGTTGAGATCTCCCACTATTATAGTTTTACTGTGTATTTCTTCTTGCAACTCTCTTAACTTTTCCTTTAGAAAGTTAGGTGCTATACCACTTGGTGCATATATATTTAATATTGATATGGCTTCATTGTTTATACTACCGTTTAGCAAAATATAATTTCCTTCCTTATCTCTTTTAATTAGATCAACTTCTGCTTTTGCTTGATCTGAGATAAGGATGGCTACCCCTGCTTTTTTGGCTTTACCTGAAGCATAATAGATTCTGCTCCAAGCTTTTATCTTTACTCTGTATGTATCTCCCTGCTTTAAGTATGTTTCCTGTAAATAACATATTGTAGGGTTCTGACTTTTGATCCAGTCTGCTATCCATCTCCATTTGATGGGAGAGTTCATCCCATTCACATTTACAGTTAAAATTACTAATTCTGTATTTCCTGCCATCATATTATCCCCAGATTATGATTTTCCCTTGACCTCCCTGAACCCCTTCCCCAATATTTAATTGATAGACCCCAATTGTGAAGCATAGCCCTCCCTTTTTTAGTATCCCTCTGCCCTCCATCCAAGTCCCTTCCCTTATTCCCATTTTCCTTTTCCCTTTCCCTCTCCCCCTTTTATTGAGGTGAGAAAGAATTCTCTGAAAAACAAATATGTCAATTATTTTCTCTTTGAGCCTCTTCTTATGAGAGTAAGATTCACACAATGTTTCTCCCCTTCTCTAAATTCCCTCAGATATGGTATATTTTCTATGCCTCTTCCTGGGATGCAGTTTCTCTCTTTTTATCACTCCTTCCCCTTTTTCTGATACTACCCCCTTCCCTTTATTACTCACCCACCTTTTTTTTATATCAGTAAAGTCAAATTATCCATGCGGACTTTCTATATATCCACAACAGAGATACAGTTCTCAAGAGTTCTGTTTACCTTTTTCTGTTTCTCTTCAGTCTTGTGGATGTAGATCAAATTTTTTGTTTAAGTCTGTTTTTTTTTTCTTAGAAACATATGTTATTCCTCTATTTCATTGAATGACCATCTTCTTCCATGGAAAAAATGCTAAACTTAGCTGGGTAGTTTATTCTTCGTTGCAATCCTTGATCTTTTGCCTTTCAGAATATCAGGTTCCAGGCCCTTCAATATTTTAATGTGGAGGCAGCCAGATCTTGAGTGACCCTTATTGTGGCCCCTTGATATTTGAATTGATTTTTTCTAGCTGCTTGCAATATTCTTTCCTTTGTGTGGTAATTCTGCAGCTTAGCCACAATATTCTGTGGAGTTATTTTTTTAGGGTTAGGTTTTTTAGGGAGTTCGATGAATTTTTTCGACACCTATTTTCCCTTCTGTTTCTATTATCTCTGGGCAGTTCTCTTTAATGATTTCCTGTAAAATATCATCTAGGATCTTTTTTTGGTCATAGTTTTCAGGAAGTCCAATGATCCTCAGATTATCTCTCCTAGTTCTATTTTCCAGGTCTATAGATTTTCCCAGTAAGTATTTGACATTATTCTCTAGCTTTTCTTTTCTTTTCTTTTTTTTTTTCTTTTTTTTTTGTTTTGTTTTGTTTTGTTTTGTTTGACTGATTTTTTGGTTCTCAAAGAGTCATTCATTTCTATTTGTTCTGTCCTGATTTTTAATGAGTTATTTTCTTCATTCACATTTTAAAATTCTTTTTGTATATGCCCAATTGCGTTTTTAAATGAATTATTTTGTTCTATTGAATTTTTTCCATTTCCCTAATTTTTTTAGAGAATTATTTTGTTTTTCCAATTCAGAAATCCTATTTTCTTGAGATTTTTTTATCTTTTCCAATTCAGAAATCCTACTTTCCTGTGATTTTTAAAACTTTTCTAATTCACAAATTTTGTTTCCCTGAATCTCCTGTGAATTCTTTATTTTTTCTAACTCAAATTTCAGGACATTGTTATTCTCTATCATAGCTTCTCTTTCCTTTCCCCATTTTTCTTCCAACCCTCTTAATTTTTTAATAGTCTCTTCTAGGAGAGAGTTTTGGGTTGCGAGGCTGTTATCTGCTGACTCTCTCCCATTAACTTCCTCAGGGTTGGATACCCGCTCTTTCTCTGTGTAGAAGGAATCAATGGTTCTTTTTGGCTTTTTACTCATGTTTGGGGTCTGTCCCTGGGGTAAGAAGTTTATTTATTTATTTATTTACCAGCTTCCTCCCAGACTGGATGAATGCAGCGGCTCCTGCACCTGAGCTAACAGAGAGCTCTGGGAGAGAGTTCCCCACCCTCTCCCTGAAAGTGCCTTAGGGGTGATTAATATGGCTGCATTTTGAGGGCGCTGTGTGTCCTAGAGACTTCCCTGAGATTTAAGACTGAACAGTAAAGGCAACACAAAACCCAGCCAATGTGTCCCATGGGGCATGGATATCAGCAGCTGATGTGAAAAGTCCCTGCGCTCAAACTGGAAGTGTCTGCCCAGAAATTGCGGTCCTTATTTCAAAGGTTCCGCTTCTCTGGGACTTTGGCGGCTAAGTTGTACAGCCTCCAGCCAAGCCAGGCACTGTGTGAATTAGATGTTGCCTTGGGCTGTGTCCCAGCTTTTCAAGCTCTTAACTACCCCCAGTTGAAGCCCCAGGCAGCAGAAGCCGGGCGCGCTGCTGTGCAGACATCTGTTAGGTCACTTCCAGATTGGGGTGGTTCTAGAATCTGGCCTTATATCTTGAAGTAGCTTGATTTATCTTCTGATCTGCTGTTTTATAAGCAGAGAAGAGCTAACAGCTTTGCCAGATTCCTCTATCTCAGTGGCTTCTCTGATCCCAGAGTTCTCCCCAGCCCAATCGGCTGGCCTGTCTGTGCTGGCCTTTTTTTTCCTCCCCGAGAATCCAGATTCTCTTCAGCTGGTAAGTCGTGCTTCCAGTCTTTGTGGTTTCTATCAGTCCAGTGTTAATTTTGAGGCTGATTTAACTTATTGGTAATGAGGGAAGAAGGGAGCTCACAAAATCATGTGTATCTTCTCCTCCATCTTGGCTCTGCCCCCGTGAATTTTTTCTAATAGCATTTTATTAGATTCTCTGGGGTTCTCTAAGTATACCATGATATCATCTGCAAAGAGTGATAGTTTGTTTTCCTCATTACCTACTCTAATTCCTTTACTCTCTTTCTCAACTCTTATTGCCAAGGCTAACATTTCTAATACAATATTAAATAGTAATACTGATAGTGGACAACCTTGTTTCACTCTTGATCTTACTGGAAAAGGTTTCAATTTTTCCCCATTACATATGATGTTTACTGACGGTTTTAAATAAATGCTCCTGTGTTCTAAATAAATTTTAAATAATTTTTAATAAATTATTTTAAGGTATGTCCATTTATTCCTATGGTCTCAAGTGTTTTTAGGAGGAATGTATGTTGGATTTTATCAAATGATTTTTCTGCATCTATTGAGATGATCCTATGGTTCTTGTTAATTTGATTATTAATATGGTCAATTATACTAATAGTTTTCCCAAAATTAAACCAACTCTGCATTCCTGGTATAAATTCTACTTGATCACGGTGTATTATCCTGGGGATGATTTTCTGTAGTCTTTGTGAGAATATCTTATTTATGATTTTAGCCTCAATATTCATTAAGGAGATTGATGTATAGTTTTCTTTCTCAATTTTCAACCTACGTGATTTAGATATCAGTACAATGTCTGTGTCATAAAAGGAATTTGGTAGGACTCCTTCATTCCCTATTTTTTCAAATAGTTTATATCACATTGGAGCTAATTGTTCTTTAAATAATTGAAAGAATTCACATGTAAATACATCCGGCTCTTGATATTTTTTTCTTAGGGAGTTGATTAATAGCTTGTTCTATTTTTTTTTTTCTGAAATGGGACTATTTAAGCAATCACTTCCTCCTCTGTTAATCTGGGAAGCCCATATTTTTGGAGGTAGTCATACATTTCACTTAGGTTATCAAATTTATTGGCATCAAGTTGGGTAAAGTAACTCCTTATTATTGCTCTAATTTCCTCTTTATTGGTGGAAAGTTACCCCTTTCCATTTTTAAGACTAACAATTTGATTTTCCTCTTTCATTTTTCTGATCAGATTTACCAAAACTTTATCTATTTTACTAGTTTTTTTCATAGAACCAACTCTCAGTTTTATTTATTAATTCAATAGTTTTTTTTTTTTTTACTTTCAATATTATTAATTTCTCCTTTTAATTTTAGAATTTCAAGTTTATTATTTCATTGGGGGTTTTTAATTTGGTCTTTTTCTAGTTGCAAGCCCAATTCATTGATCTTCCCTTGTTCTATTTTATGCAAGTAATCCTCTAAAGATATAAAATTTACCCTTATTGCCGCTTTAGCTGCATCCAACAAATTTTGGTATGATGTCTCATTATTGTCATTTTCTTGAGTGAAATAAGTAATTATGCCTATAATTTGCTATTTTAACTGATTGTTCTTTAAGATGAGATTATTGACTTCCAGCCAAGATGGCGGAGATGAGGCACACAGCTGCTTGAGCTCTGCATTTTCTCTGAGAATTTACTTACTGACAAGCCTCGGATTGAATGCTTGGCCAGAAAAAAAAAAAAAAAAAAAAAAAAAAAAAACACACACAAATAATTACCAACAGAAGATATCTTTGAAATTCGCCAGAAATGTTTGTGTTTGCTTAGGGGAGGAGATGAACAGACTGGTTGCAGGCTGAGCGTAAGCAGAGAGAGCATGACAGTCAGCTCACACTGCTCAGACCGGAGGGGTGAGGGGTTTGATCTCTGCCTTTTCTGTGGAATGAATTTTATCCCTGTGTGGATTCTCTATCTTGGCAGCAAGTCAGGATCAGCAGAGATGTTGTAAACATAGGAGGTAAAGAATAAAATCCTGAACAGATAGCATCTCTCGACCTGGCTACCCCCATCCCCACCTGGAGTGACTCAGCAAGTTCTTAGAGCCTCAGAGCGCAGATGCAGCACAGCCATCACTGTCCTGTTAGTGCCTCCCTGCTGTCTCCTACAGTCTTTAGAGGAAGCCAGGTAACACCATAAAGCCCCATCCCTCCCCCCAGAAACAGACCAATTGTTTCTCTTGTCAATTTGTTTTCTTTGCTTTAGCTCTGACAAAATGAAAAAAAAAAATTAAAAGGGCTCTTACCATTGACAACTTCTGTATGGATAGAGAGCAGACTTCAAACCCGAGGAGACTACAAGCAGGCTGTCTCCAGAGGATCCCCTAAGGGGAATATAATCTGCTTGTCAATACACAAGAATCTCATAGAGGAAATCAAAAAGGCTCTCACAAGAGAGCTAGAAGAGAAATGGGAAAAGGAAAGGGAAGCTTGGCAATGGAGTCTGGAGAAGTCATCCCATACATTTAAAGACAAAGTGGATAAAGAAATCAAATCATTGAGAAATAAAATTAGTGAGTTGGAAAAAGAAAATAGCTCTCTAAAAAACAAAATGGATTAAATGGGAAAAAAAATTCCAAAGAAGAAAAAAACTCACATTAAAAACTCAACTGGACAATTACAAAAAAATATAAAAAAAGTGAGTGAAGAAAATACATCACTGAAAATTAGACTTGAACAAGTAGAAATAAATGACTCACAGAAAAACCAAGAAGTAGTCAAACAAAACCAGAAAAATGAAACAATGGAAAAGAATGTCAAGTACCTTATTGGGAAGACAACAGATCTGGAAAACAGATCCAGGAGAGAAAATTTGAGAATAATAGGACTCTCTCAAAAATAGGAGGGAAAAAAAAAGCTAGGACACTATTTTCCAGGAATAATCAAAGAGAACTACCCAGACGTTTTGGAAACAGAGGGTAAATATACATTGAAAAAATTCATCAATCACCTACTGAAAGGGACCCTAAAATCAAAACGCCAAGAAATATAGTGGCCAAGTTCAAGAACCATCATATGAAAGGAAAAAAAAAAATATTGGAAGCTTCTAGAAAAAAGCAATTCAGATATGGAGGAGCTACAATAAGGATAACCTAGGATCTAGCAGCATCCATATTAAAGGAAGGGCCTGGAATATGATATTCCAAAAGGCTAAGGAACTTGATATGCAGCCAAGAATAACTTACCCAGCAAAAATGAGCAGCATTTTCCAGGGAAGAAGATGGACATTTAACAAAATAAATAAATTCTATCTATTCTTGATGAAAAAAAAAAAAAAAAAAAAAAAAAAAAAAAACCTACACAAAATGTTTGATCTTCAAATACAGAACTCAAGAGATTTCTAAAAAGGTAAAAAGAAATCTTGAGATATCTATTTCTGCCAAAAAGATATTTAAAGAACATATTATAATTTGTCCTAGAAAGTAAAGGTGGAAAGGAAATTATACCATAAGAAAGGGTAAAGAGGTGGTACTACATCTCATGAACAGGAAAAGGTAAACTATTATATCTGAGAGAAAGAAAGGAGGGGGATGAACATAGTGTGTATCAATAGACATATTTGATTTATGGTGAAACTTCTTCCACTTCATTGAAAAGTGAGAGGGAAGGAGTAAGCTAAGGGGAAAGGAATACAGAAACTGTGAGGAAAAGGGGTAAAATAGGGGGAGGAACTTTAAGGTGGAAGAGGCATACTAAAAAGGGAGGGCTGTGAAAAACAAGTGGTGCTCACAAGTTTAATCCTGGGGAGGGTAGTAAGAAGAAAGAAAAGGAGAAAAACATAAGCAGGGTTTAACAGAATGTCAAGCAATATAGAATTACTTATTCTAACCATAAATGTGAATGGGTTAAACTCCCCCATAAAGAGGAAGCAGTTAGCAGACTGGATTAAAAGCCAGAATCCTACTATATGTTGTTTACAAGGAACACACCTAAAACAGTGTGATACATTCCAAGTAAAATTAAAAGGGTGGAGCAGAATCTACTATGCTTCATGTGAAACCAAAAAAGGAGGGATAGCCATCCTCATCTCAGATCAAGCAAAAACAAAAAATTTTCTCTCCCATTTTTTAATGAAGTGAGAGAGAATTTTCTGTAAAACAATATGTCAATTATTTTCTCTTTGAGCCAACTCAGATGAGAGTAAGATTCACACAATGTTCCTCCCCCTCTCTAACTTCCCTCAGATATGATAGGTTTTCTTTGTCTCTTTGTTTGATGTAGTTTCCCTCTTTTTATCTCCCCTTTTCCCTTTTTCTTATACTATCCCCTTTCCATTTCTATTTCCCTTTTTTATGTTATATCAGTAAAAGTAAATTATACATGTGGACTTTATGTATATCCACAACAGGAATACAGTTCTCAAGAGTATCTTTTATGTTTTTCTGCTTCTCTTGATTGGAGACAAAACTTTTTGTTTAGATCTCAATATTTGAATTGTTTTTCCTGCCTGCTTGTAATATATTTTCCTTAGTCTGATAGTTCTGAAATTTGGCCACAATATTCTGTGGAGTTTTTTTTTTTTTAGGGTCTTGTCTGGAGACTGCTGTTAGTCTCCTCACAGTTGAAATGCTGCTCTCTTTTTGTATAAAAGCTATCAATAGTCTTTTTAATTTTTTTACTAATTTTTTCAAGCCTTTAGTGTCTGCCTTCAGGGCCAAGAGGTAACCAGCTTCCTTTGCAGAACAGGGATAGGTGTATGGGCGCTCTCTCAACCAGCTACAAAGGGTGGCCAGGTATGGGAGTGCTCTGGGAAATAGTTCCCCAATGGAAGTGACTCAGGTCTGCAGGCTGGGCTGCTGGGGATGCACTACTAAGAACCCCACTGTGCAGATTAACAACTGCCCCGAGGCAAGAGTCTGAGCAGTGAAAGTGTCACTACTCCAATCCAAAGCCAGCTGTGGGGCTATGGGTATTAGCAGCTGAGGAGCTGAATAGCCCTGCTCAGACTGGAAGTGTCTCTGCCCCAGAAGCACAGTTGTGTTGCTGAAGTTCTGTTGCCCCAGGCTGTGCAGATTAGAGGCTGCCCCATGCTGCACCCTCCTGCCATCTAGATTTGCGGCTGTCCTGGCCATGCTTCAGTGTGCCACTGCACTGTTGTGCTGGTCTATGCTGAATCACTTCTGATTAGGGGGGGTACAGTTCAGGCATTTTTAGGTTACCCTGTACCTCTGGCTCTAATCTCTGTGCTTATCCCCTGCTTTACAATCAAGGCAAAGCTGTCAACTTATGGCAGGGTCATTTCCACTGGTCTTCTAGCCACAGATGCTACCTCCTGGTCCCTGGTCCACTCAAGATGCCAGACCTTCCTATCTCCCTGCCTGCTGCTGACAAACCTGCTCTGGCAGTCTTCCAGATTATCTTTGGCTAGTAAATTGTTGCACCAGTCAAGCACTATCTTTGAGGCTAAATTCAAAGATTGGTAGTGAGGGCATGAAAGGAGCTTAAAGAATATGTGTCTTCTCTGCCATCTTGGCTCAGCCCATCAAAACTCCCCAAAGAAATACTAAAAAAGGGAAAGGGACCTGTATGTGCCAAAATGTTTGTGGCAGCTCTTTTTGTAGTGGCTAGAAACTGGAAAATGAATGGATGCCCATCAATTGGAGAATGGTTGGGTAAATTATGGTATATGCATGTTATGGAATATTATTGTTCTGTAAGAAATGACCAGAAGGATGAATACAGAGAGGCTTGGAGAGACTTACATGAACTGATGCTGAGTGAAATGAGCAGAACCAGGAGATCATTATACACTTCAACAACAATACTATATGAGGATGTATTTTGATGGAAGTGGATATCTTTAACAAAGAGAATATCTAATTCAGTTCCAATTGATCAATGATGGACAGAATCAGCTATACCCAGGGAAGGAACACTGGGAAATGAATGTAAAATGTTTGCATTTTTGTTTTTCTTCCCAGGTTATTTTTACCTTCTAAGTCCAATTCTTCCTGTGCAACAAGAAATTCATTTCTGCACACATATATTATATATAGGACATGCTATAACATATTTAACATGTATGGGACTGCATGCCATCTAGGGGAGGGGGTGGAGGGAAGGAAGGGAAAATTCGGAACAGAAATGAGTCCAATGAATAATGTTGTAAAAAATTACCCATGTCTATGTACTGTCAAAAAGAGTTATAATTATAAAATTAATAAAAAACAAAGTAAAAAATATATATATATAGTTCCCTTCTTTATAAATTTTTATAAGATCTATTTTTTTTTTTACTTTTGCTTTATCTAATATCAGAATTCCTTCCCCTGCTGTTTTACTTCAGCTGAAGCATAATAAATCCTGTTCTAGCCTTTACCTTTACACTGTTATGTCTCTCTGTGTCAAATATATATATTATATATATATATATATATATATATATATATATATATATATATATATATACATACATTTGTTCTCTCTTTCACCCTGTCCTTAGTCTTGTTTTGTTTTTTACTCACCCCATCCATGACCTTATCTCCTATTATTCCTCCTCTTTTTCTTGGTACTATTTTTATTCATCCACCCATTACCTTATCTTCTGTCACTCCTCCCACTTCTCTTAGTATTTTTAACCCACTTCACCCACTACTTTATTATCTATCAATTATCACACCTTATCTTACCTTTCTTGCTTATTTTGAGGTTAAATTTATTTAGTTCTTTTTTTTCTTTTCTTTCTTTGTTCATATTTTATTTTATTTTATTTTTATTCTGATAAACTTTTATTTACATACCATATGCTTGGGCAATTTTTCAACATTAACCCTTGAAAAAGTTTCTATCCCAAACTTTCCTCTCCTTAACCTAGATGGCAGATAACCTAATACATGTTAAATATGTTCTAATATATGTTGAATACAACATATGTATACATATTTATTAAGTTATCTTGCTACATAAGAAAAATTGAACCTAGAAAGAAAAAAAGGAAAAAAAAACCTGAGAAGGAAAACAAAAATTCAAACAAACAATAACAGAAAGAGTGAAAATGCTATGTTGTGAACCACACTCAGGTCCCTCAGTCTTCTCTATGGGTGTACATGATTCTCTTTATTACTGAACAATTGGAACTCCTTTGAGTCATTTCATTCTTAAAGAGAGCCAGGTTCATCAGAATTGATCATAATATAGTCTTGTTGTTGCCATGTATAATGAACTCCTGGTTTTGCTCCCTTCATTCAGCATCAGTTCATGTAAGTCTCTCCAGACCTCTCTGAAATCATTCTGTTAGTCATTTCTTACAGAATAATAATATTCCATAACATTCATATACCATAATTTATTCAGCCATTCTCCAATTATTAGGCATCCATTCAGTTTCCAGTTTGTTGCCACTACAAAAAGGATTGTCACAAACAATTTTGAACATCTGAGTCCCTTTCCCTCTTTTAAGATCTCTTTGGGATATAAGCCCAGTAGAAATACCACTGGGTAAAAGGGTATGCACAGTTGGATAATTTTTTTGATCATAGTTCCAAAATGCTGCCCAAAATATTTGGACCCATTCACAGTTCCAATAACAATGTATCACTGTCCCCAGTTTTCCCATATCCCCTCCAACATTTGTCATAATGTTTTCCTGTCATTTTAGCCACTCTTAGAGATATGTAGTCATATCTCAGAGTTGTCTTGATTTGCATTTCTCTGAACAATATTGAATTGGACCACCCTTTTTAAAATTACCTTTTATTACAAGATATATGGTTAGGTAATTTTTCAGCATTGACAGTTATAAAACCTTTTGTTCCAACTTTTCCCCTTTTTCCCCCAAGCCCCTCCTCCAGATGGCAGGTTGATCAATACATGTTAAATATGTTAAAGTATAACTTAAATACCATATATGCATATATGTCCATACAATTATTTTGCTGTACAAAAAGAATCTGATTTTGAAAGAGTGTACAATTAGCCTGTGAAAGAAATAAAAAAATGCAGGCAGACAAAAATAGAGGGATTGGAAATTCTATGTAGTGGTTCATTGTCATCTCCCAGAATACACTGAGTGTAGCTGGTTCAATTGATTACTGCTCTATTGAAAGTGATTTGGTTCATGTCATTGTTGAAGAGACCTAGACCCATCAGAATTGATCATCATATAATATGGTTTTTGAAGTATATAAAGATCTCCTTATCCTGCTCATTTCATTCAGCATCAGTTCATGTAATTCTCTCCAGACCTTTCTGAAATCATCCTGCTAGTCATTTCTTACACAATAATAATATTCCATAATATTCATATACCACAATTTATTTAGCCATTCTCCAATTGATGGAAATCTACTCTGTTTCCAGTTTCTGGATGTGATTATTTTCAGGAAAAGTACATTTATTCCTATACTCTCAAGCGTTTTTAATATAAATCGATGTTGGATTTTATCAAATGCTTTTTCTGCATCTATTGAGATGATCTTGTTTTGTGATAATGTGGTTATTAATATGGTCAATTATAGTTTTCCTAATATTGAACCAGCCCTTCATTCCTGGTATAAATCCCACTTGATCATCGTGTATTATCCTGGGGATGATTTTCTGAAGTCTTTTTTCTAATATCTTATTTAAGATTTTAGCATCAACTCATTAGGGAGATTGATCTATACTTTTCTTTCTGTTTTCAGTCTACCTGGTTTAAGTTTCAGTACCATGTTTGTGTCATAAAAGGAATTTGGTAGGACTCCTTCATTCCCTATTTTTTTCAAATAGTTTATATAATATTGGGGCTTCTTTAAATGTTTGGTAAAATGTACATGTAAATCCATCTGGCCTGGGGATTTTTTCTTAGGAAATTGATTAATGGCTTATTATATTTCTTTTTCTGAAATGGGACTATTTAAGCAATTTACTTCCTCCTCGGTTAATCTAGGAAGCCTATATTTTTGGAGGTAGTCATCATTTCACTTAGGTTATCAAATTTATTGGCATAAAGTTGGGCAAATTAACTCCTTATTATTGATCTAATCTCCTCTTCATTGGTGGAAAGTTTGCCCTTTTCATTTTTAAGACTATCAATTTGATTTTCCTCTTTCCTTTTTCTAATCAAATTTACCAAAAGGTTATCTATTTTATTGTATTTTTTTCACAAAACTAATTCTTTGTTTCATGTATTAATTCAATAGTTTTTTATTTCAATATTATCAATTTCTCCTTTTAATTTTATAATTTCAACTTTAGTATTTGATGGGGGGGTTAATTTGGTCTTTTTATAGCTTTTTAAGTTGCAAGACCAATTCATTGATCTTCTCTTTTTTTTTTTAATTTCAATCAAGTAATGCTCTAAAGATTTAAAATTTCCCCTTATTACTGATTTGGCTGCATCCTACAAATTTTGGTATGATGTCTCATCCTTGTCATTATCCTGAGTGAAATTATTAATTGTGTCTATATTTTGCTGTTTTGCCCAATCATTCTTTTTAAAAATATTTATTTATTTGTTTATTTTACAAAAAAATTATGCACAGGTAATTTTTCAGCATTGACAATTGCAAAACATATCGTTCCAACTTTTCCTCTCCTTCACCCCTTCCCCCAGATGACAAGTTGACAAATACATGTTAAATATGTTAAAGTGTAAGTTAAATACAATATATGTATACATGTACAAATAGTTATTTTTCTGTACAAAAAGAATAGGACTTTGAAACAGTGTACAATTAGCCTATGAAGGAAATAAAAAATGTAGGCAGACAACAATAGAGGTATTGCAATTTTTTTATAGTGGCTCATAGTCACCTCCCAGAGTTCTTTTGATGGATTTAACTGATTCAGTTCATTACTCTACTCTATTGGATATGATTTGGTTCATCTCATTGTTGAAGAGGTCCTCATCCATCAAAGTTGATCATCATATAATATTGTTGTTGAAGTATGTAAGGATCTCCTGGTTTTACTCATTTAACTCAGCATCAGTTCATGTAAGTCTCTCCAGGCCTTTCTGAAATCATCCTGCTAGCGATTTCTTACCGAATAATAATATTCCATAATATTCATATATTACAATTTATTCAGCCATTTCCAATTGATGACCATCCACTCAGTTTCTAATTTCTGGCCACTACAAAGAGGGCTACCATAAACATTCTTGCACATAGAGGTCCCTTTCCCTGCTTTAAAATGTTTTTTGGGATATAAGCACAGTAATAATACTGCTGGATCAAAGGGTATGCACAGTTTGATAACTCTTTGTGCATAGTTCCAAACTGCTCTCCAGAATGGCTGGATGTATCCACAATTCCACCAACAATGTAGCAGTGTCCCAATTTTCCCACATCCCCTCCAACATCCTCATTATCTTTCCCTGTCATTCTAGCCAATCTGACAGGTGTCTAGTGTTATCTCAGAATTGTCCTAATTTGTATTTCTCTGATTAATAATGACTTGGAGCATCTTTTCACATCGTTAGACAGTTTCAATTTCTTTGTCTGAGAATTGTCTGTTCATATCCTTAGACCATTATCAATTAGATAATGGCGTGATTTCTTATAAATTAGAGTCAATTTTCTATATGTTTTGGAAATGAGGCCTTTATCAGAACCTTTGATTGTAACAATGTTTTCCCAGTTTATTGCTTTCCTTCTAATCTTGTCGGCATTAGATTTGTTTGTAGAAAAAAAATTCAATTTGATATAATCAAATTTTTCTATTTTGTGATCAATAATGACCTCTAGTTCTTCTTTGGTCATAAATCCCTTCCTCTTCCACAGGTCTGAAAGGTAAACTATCCTATGCTCTTCGAATTTATCTATAATCTCATTCTTTATATCTAGGTCATGAACTCATTTTGACTTGATCTTGGTGAATGGTGTTAAATGTGGGTCAATGCCTACTTTCTTTTATACTTATTTCCAATTTTCCCAGCAATTTTTGTCAAACAATGAGTTCTTATCCCAAAAGCTAGGGTCTTTGGTTTTGTCAAACTCTAGATTATTGAAGTTATTGGCTGTTTTGTCCTTTGAACCTAAACTATTCCACTGATCAACTAGTCTATTTCTTAGTCAATACCAAAAGCTCTTGGTAACCGCTGCTTTATAATATAATTTTAGATCTGGTACAACTAGGACACCTTCATTTGATTTTTTTTTCATTAATTCCCTTGAAATTCTTGATCTTTTCTTTTTCCATATGAACTTTGTTGCTATTTTTTCTAGGTCATTAAAAAGGTTTTTTGGGAGTCTGTTTGGTATAGTGCTAAATAAATAGACTAGTTTAGGTATAATTGTCATTTTTATTATAATTGCTCACCCAATCCAAGAGCATTTAATATTTTTTCCACTAATCATCCTTTAAGATGAGATTATTTAGTTTCCAATTACTTTTTGTCCTTTTTACCCCTAACTTTTTGTTGAATGTACTTTTTATTGCCTCATGATCTGAAAAGAAAACATTTATTATTTCTACCTTCCTGCATTTAATTTTGAGGTCTATATGTCCTAATAGATGGTCAATTTTTGTATAGGTTCCATGAACTGCTGAGAAGAAAATACACTCCTTTCTGTCTCCATTCAGTTTTCTCCATAAATGTATCATATCTAGTTTTTCTAGTATTTTATTTACATCTTTAGCTTCTTTCTTTTTTTGTGGTTTAATTTGTTTAGTTCTGAGAGAGCAAGGTTGATATTTTCCACTATTATAGTTTTACTATATATTTCATCTTGCAATGCTCTTAACTTATGTTCTAGGAATTTGGATGCTACACCACTTGGTGCATATATGTTTAATATTGATATTTCTTCATTATCTATGATAGCTTTTAGCAAGATATAGTTTCTTTCCTTAGCTCTTTTAATTAGATCAAGTTTTACTTTTACTTGATCTGAGATAAGGATGGCTACCCCTGCTTTTTTGACTTCACCTGAAGCATAATAGATTCTGCTCCAGTCTTTTACTTTTATTCTGTATGTATCCCCCTGCTTTAAATGTGTTTCCTTTAAATAACATACTGTAGAGTTCTGACTTTTGATCCAGTCTGATATCTGCCTCTGCTTTATGAGAGAGTTCATCCCATTCACATTTATGCTTAAAATTACTAATTTTGTATTTTCTGCCATCCTATTATCCCCAGATTATGCTTTCTTTTCTTTGCCCCCCTTACCCCTTTCCCCAGTATTAAACTTATGGGCCCCACTTGCATCATGCAGCCCCCCTCTTTAGTATCCCTCCCTCCTCCCTTTTAATCCCTTCCCCTTTTTTGTACTCTTCCCTTATTACTCTTTTCCTTTTCCCTTTTCCTCTCCCACTTTTTAATGAGGTGAGAGAAGATTCTTTGCAAAACAAATATTTCAATTATTTTCTCTTTGAGCCAACTCTGATGAGAGTAAGATTCACACAATATTCCTCCCCTATCTAACTTTTCTCAGATATGATAGATTTCCTTTTCATCTTTGTGAAAAGTACTTTCCCTCTTTTATCTCCCCTTTTCTCTTTTTCTGATATTATCCTCTTTCCATTTCTACTTCCCTTTTTTATATCAGTAAAATCAAATTATACATGTGGTCTTTATGAAAATCCACAACAGAAATGCAGTTCTCAAGAGTTCTTTTTGTGTTTTTCTGCTTCTCTTGAGTCCTATGTTTGGAGATCAAATTTTTTGTTTAGATCTGATTTTTTCCTTAGAAAGAAATGGAATTCATTTGTGTCATTAAATGTCCATCTTCTTCCATGGAAGAAAATGCTCAGTTTATTCTTGGTTGCATTCCAAGTTTTTTTTTTTTTGCCTTTTGGAATATGAGATTCCAGGCCCTTTGATCCTTTAATGTGGAGACAGCAAGATCTTGAGTGACCCTTATTGTGGCACCTCTGTATTTGAATTTTTTTAATCCTGGCTGTTTGTAATATTTTTTCCTTAGTGTGATAGTTCTGAAATTTGTCCACAATATTCCTGAGTGTTTTTATTTTAGGGACTTTTTTAGAAGGTATTCGATTAATTCTTTCAATGCCTATTTTACCTTCTGATTCTATTACATATGGGCAGCTCTCTTTGATTATTTCCTGTAAAATAGTATCTAGGCTTTTTTTCATCAAAATTTTCAGGAAGTCCAATAATCCTCAGATTATCTCTCCCAAATCTATTTTCCAGGTCTTTTGTTTTTTCAAGTAGATATTTAACATTTTTTTTCTAATTTTTCATTTTTTTGGTTTTGCTTGACTGATTCTTAATGTCTTCATGAAACATTCATTTCTATTTGTTCAGTTTTGTTCAGTTTCATTTTTTCTAATTAATTAATTCTGTTTCCCTGCACTTACTGGGATTTTTTTTTTACCTTTTGCAAATCACTTTTCAGGAAATTGTTATTTTCTTGCATAGTTTCTCTTTCCTTTCCCCATTTTTCTTCTAGTTCTCTTTTAAGATTTTTGGTAGTCTCTTCTAAAGAGAGCCTTTTGTATTGAGAACCAACAATTGTCTGTAGACTGTTTGCTATTAGTTTCCCCTGGGTTGAAACCCTGCTCTTTCTGTATAAAAGCTATCGATCATCCTTTTGATTACTCTTTTTTTTTAAAAAGCCTGTATGGTCTGTTTTCAGGGCCAGGAGGTTAACAGCTTCCTCTGCAGAACAGGGATAGATGTATTGATGGTGGCTGTCTTGCCAACCAGCTACAAAGAGTGGCAAGGTACGGCAGTGCTCTGAGAAAGAGTTCCCCACTTGAAGTGACTCAGGCCTGCACAGTCAAGCTGTGGAAGTGCCCAATGATGAACCCCTGCTGTGTGGATTAGTGACTGCAATAGGGCTAGAGGCTGAGCAGTGAAAGTATAACTACCCCAACCCAAAGATTGCTGTGGGGCTGTGGGCATCAGCAGCTGCCCAGGGAATTCCTGCACAACCCCGGAAGTGGCTCTGCCTAGGAAAGCACACTCAAGCTGCAGAAGTAGTATTGTTCCAGGCTGAATCCCCCACTGTGCAAATTAGAGGCTGCCTAGGGTACAACCCCTGCTGTGCAGATTAGTGACTGCCCATTAGAGCTCTGTGTTGCAGATTGCCACTGCACAGCTGTGCTGTGATCTGTGCTGAGTCATTTCTGGTGTTAGGTGGGATAGCCAGATCATGTTAGGTTCTGGCATTTTTAGAATATCCTCTACCTTTGGCTTTATTTTCTCTACTGGTCTATTGCTTTATAATCAAGGCAGAGAAGTCAGCCTGTGGCAGAGTCTTTTCTATAACTTTTCTAGCCACAGAAGTCACCCCCACCTCTGGTCGGCTCCAGATGCTAGTCTTTCCTATTTCCCTGCTAGTGCTGATCTGCTTCAGCCCCTCAGGACAAACCTCTTCTGGCGGTCTTCCAGATTATTTTACCTGGTAAGTTGTTGTACTTCTAATCTTCATGAATTTTTCCAGTCAAGCACTATTTTTGAGGCTGAATTTAATAATTGGTCATGAGGGCATGAGAGGAGCTTAGAGAGTCATGTGTACCTTCTCTGCCATTTTGGCTCTGCCCCTATACTATAATTTATTAAGCCATTCTCAAATTGATGAGCATTCACTCATTTTCCAATTTCTTGCCACTATAAAGAGGGCTGCTACAAACATTTTTGCACATGTGGGTCTCTTTCCCTCCTTAATTTTTTTTTGATGTATAATCCCAGTAGAAACACTGCTGGATAAAAGGGTATGCACAGTTTGAGCATAGTTCTAAACTGCTCTCCAGAATTGTTGGACCCATTCACAGTTCTACCACCAATGTACCAGTGTCCCAGTTTTCCAACATCCCTTACATTTGTCATTATCTTTTCCTGTCATCTTAGCCAATCTGTAGTGGTATCTAAGAGTTGTCTTAATTTGCATTACTCTGATCAATAGTGATTTGGAGCACCTTTTCATGTGATTAAAAATTGTTTCAATTTCTTCATCTGAAAATTGTCTGTTCTTATCCTTTGACCATTTATCAGTTGGAGAATGGCTTGAACTATTATAAATTTGAGTCAGTTCTCTATATATTTTAGAAATGAGAGCTTTATCAGATCATTTGGATGTAAAAATGTTTCCCAATTTATTGCTTCCCTTCTAATCTTGTCAGCATTAGTTTTGTTTTTACAAAAACTTTTAAACTTAATATCAAAATTATAAATTTTGTGAAAAATAATGATCTCTAGTTCTTCTTTGCTCACAAATTCATTCCTCCTCCAAAAATGTGAGAGATAAACTATCCTATGTTTTTCTAATTTCTTCATGATATTCTTTATGTCTAGATCATGGTCCCATTTCAACTTTATCTTGATATATAGTGTTAGGTGTGGGTTTATGCCTACTTTCTGCCATATTAGTTTCCAATTTTCCCAGCAGTTTTTGTTAAATATCGAATTCTCATCCCAAAAGCTGGGGCCTTTGGGTTTGTAAAATATTAGACTGCTATATTCATTGACTATTTTGTTCTGTGAACCTAACCTATTCCACAGATCAATTTCTCAATTTCTTAGCTAGTACCAAATTATTTTGATCACTATTGCTTTATAATATAGTTTTAGGTCTGGTACAGCTAGGCCACCTTTATGTACTTTTCTCCTCATTAATTTCTTTGAAATTGTTGGCCTTTTGTTCTTCAAGATGAATTTTGTTGTTACTTTTTCTAGATCAGTAAAATAGTTTCTTGGAAGTTTGATTGGTATAACACTAAGTCAATAGCTTCTTCATGGTGTATTGTCATTTTATTATATTCACTCAACCTATACAAGAGCACTTGATATTTTGCCAATTGCTTAGATCTAACTTTATTCTTTGGGAATTTTTTTTGTAGTTTTGTTCATATGGTTCCTGACTTTCCCTTGGCAGACATATACCAAAATAGTTTATACTATCAACAACTATTTTGAATGGATTTTCTCTTTGTATCATTTCCTCTTGGATTTTGTTAAATGCTGATGATATATATGGATTTATTTTATATCCTTCAACTTTGTTACAGTTGTGGATTATTTCTTATAATTTTAATAGAGTTCTCTAAGTGTACCATCATATCATCTGCAAAGAGTTATAATTTGGTTTCCTCATTACCTACTCTATTCCCTTTAATCTCTTTTTCTTCTTTTATTGACAAAGTTAGCATTTCTAATGCAATATTGAATAGTAATGGTGATAGTGGGCAAACTTGTTTCACCCCTCATCTTCTTAGAAATGGTTCCAGTTTATACTCATTTCCTATGATATTTGCTGATGGTACTGACTGTTTTTGAAGAAAAGCCCATTTATTCCTATACTCTCTATTGTTTTTATTTTCAATAGGAGTTGAAGTTTATCCAATGTCTTTTCTACATCTATTGAGATAATCATATGATTTTATTAATTTATTGTTATTGTTATTGATATAGTCAATTATCCTAAGATTTTTCCTAATATTGAAACAATCCTGCATTCCTGGTGTAAATACTACTTGGTCATGGTGTATTATCCTGGGGATGATTTTTGTCATCTCTCTGCTAATACTTTATTTAAGATTTTTGCATGAATATACATTAGGGAGATTGGTAAATAATTTTTTTCTGTTTTTCTCCCTACCTTGTTTAGGTATCATGTACCTAAGTACCATGTGCATGTCATAAAAGGAATTTGATAGTAGTCCTTCATTCCCTATTTTTTCAAATAGTTTATATAGTATTGCAGTTAACTGTTTTTTAAAAGTTTGGTAGGATTCACATGTAAATCCATTACATTCTGAGGATTTTTTAAGGCAGTTGATAAATAGCTTTTTATATTTCTTTTTCTAAAATGAGACTATTTAAGTTATTTATTTCCTCTTCTGTTCATCTAGACAATTTATATTTTTGTAGCTATTCCTCCATTTCACATGGGATGTCAAATTTATTGGCATAAAGTTGGACAAAGTGATTCTGAATTATTATTCTAATTTTCTCTTCTTTGATGGATAGTTCTCCTTTTTCATTTCTAAGATTAGCAATTTGTTTTTTCCCTTTTTCTTTTTCTAATCAAATTTACTAAAAGTTTATCTATTTTGTTATTTTTTCATAAAACAAAATCTTAAGTTTTATTTATTAATTTAATAGATTTTTAAATTTTCAATTTTATCAATCTCTCCTTTTATTTTTAGAATTTCAAGTTTGACATTTGATTGGGAGGATCAATTTGGTTTTTTTCCTAGCTTTTTTAGTTGCAAACTCAATTCATTCATCTTTTCTTTATTTTATGCAAGTGAGCATCTAGAGATATAAAATTTCCCTTATTACCATTTTGGCTGCATCCTACAAATTTTGATATGTTATCTCATTATTTTCATTTCTTTGGTTGTAATTATTGATTGCATCGATGATTTGCTGTTTCACCCATTCATTCTTTAGGATGAGATCATTTAGTTTCCAATTACTTTTTCATCTATTTTCCCCTGACCTTTTATTGAATGTAATTTTTATTGCATCATGATCTGAAAAAAAAATCATTTACTATTTCTGCCTTTATGCATTTGATTTTGAGGTTTTTATATTCTAATACATGGTCAATTTTTGTATAGGTTCCATGAACTGCTAAGAAGAAAGTATACTCTTTTCTGTCACCATTCAGTTTTCTCCAAAGATCTACCATACCTATTTTTTCTAATATTCTAATTTACCTCTTTAATTTCTTTCTTAATTGTTTTGTGGTTTGATTTATCTAATTCTGAGAGTACAAAGTTGAGATCTCCCAATATTATAGTTTTACTATGCATTTCTACTTGCAACTCTCTTAACTTCTCCTTTAAGAATGTAGATGCTGAGGGCTTGGGCCAAGATGGCAGAGAAGATGCACACGATTTTGTGAGCTCCCTTCTTCCCTCAATACCAACTAGTTAAATCAGCCTCAAAAATAATGCTGGACTGATAGAAACCACAAGAACTGGAAGCACGCCTTACCAGCTGAAGAGAATCTAGAGTTTCAATAGAAATGGTCAGTTCCCAGGGGAAGAAGAAAAAAGGCCAACACAGACGGTTAGGTGCTAGCACACTGCACCGATCGAGGGAAAAAACATAATCTGGGGATAATATGATGGCAGGAAATACAGAATTAGTAATTTTAACTGTAAATGTGAATGGGATGAATGCTCCCATCAAACTGAGATAGATAGCAGACTGGATCAAAAATTAGAACCCTACAATATGTTGTTTACAGGAAACACACTTAAAACAGGGAGAAGGTTGGAGCAGAATCTATTATGCTTCAGGTAAAGCCAAAAAAGCAGGGGTAGCTATCCTTATCTCAGATCAAGCAAAAGCAGAAGTTGATCTAATTAAAATAGATAAAGAAGGAAACTATATCCTATTAAAAGGTAGCATAAATAATGAGGCCATATCAACACTAAACATATATGTACCAAGTGGTATAGCACCTAACTTTCTAAAGGAAAAGTTAAGAGAATTGCAAGAAGAAATAGACAGTAAAACTATAATAGTGGGAGATCTCAACCTTGCACTCTCAGATTTAGACAAATCAAACCACAAAACAAATAAGAAAGAAATTAAAAAAGTAAATAGAACATTAGAAAAACTAGGTATGATAGACCTTTGGAGAAAACTGAATGGCAATAGAAAGGAATATGCTTTCTTCTCAGCAGTTCATGGATCCTATACAAAAATAGACAATATATTAGGACATAAAGATCTCAAAATTAAATGTAGGAAGGCAGAAATAATAAATGTCTTCTTCTCAGATCACAATGCAATAAAAACTACATTGAGTAAGAAGTTAGGCATAAATACACCAAAAAATAATTGGAAACTGAATATTCTCATCTTAAAGAATGACTGGGTGAAAGAGCAAATTATAGAAACAATTAATAATTTCACCTAAGATAATGACAATGATGAGACAGCATACCAAAATCTGTGAGATGCAGCTAAAGTGGTAATAAGGGGAAATTTTATATCTTTAGAGGTTTATTTAAACAAAATAGAGAAAGAGAAGATTAATGAATTGGGCCTGCAACTTAAAAAGCTAGAAAAAGACCAAATTAAAACCCCCCAACAAAAATTAAACTTAAAATACAAAAATGAAAGTAAAAAAAATTATTGAATTAATAAATAAAACCAAGAGTTGGTTTTATGAAAAAGTCAATAAAATAGATAAACCTTTGGTAAATCTGATCAGAAAAAGGAAAGAGGAAAATCAAATTGTTAGTCTTGCACATGAAAAGGGGGACCTTTCCACCAATGAAGAGGAAATTAGAGAAATGAGTTACTTTGCCCAACTTTATGCTAATAAATTTGATAACTTAAATGAAATGGATGACTTCCTCCAAAAATATAGGCTTCCTAGATTAACAGAGGAGGAGAGAAATTGCTTAAATAGTCCCATTTCAGTAAAAGAAATATAACAAGCTATTAATCAACTCCACAGGAAATAATCCCCAGGAACAGATGTATTTATATGTGAATTCTACCAAACATTTAGAGAACAATTAGCCCCAATGTTATATAAATTATTTGAAAAAATAGGGGATGAAGGAGTCCTACCAAACTCCTTTTATGACACAGACATGGTACTGATACCTAAACCAGGTAGATCGAAAACTGAGAAAGAAAATTATAGACCAATTTCCTTAATGAATATTGATGCTAAAATCTTAAATAAGATATTAGCAAAAAGACTTCAGAAAATCATCTCCAGGATAATACACTATGATCAAGTACGATTTATACCAGGAATGCAGGGCTGGTTTAATATTAGGAAAACTATTAGTATAATTGACCGTATTAATAATCAAATTAATAAAAACCATATGATCATCTCAATAGATGCAGAAATAGCATTTGACAAAATCCAACATCCATTCCTACTAAAAACGCTTGAGAGTATAGGAATAAATGGACTATTCCTTACAATAATCAGGAACATATATTTACGACCATCATTAAGCATAATATGCAATAGAGTTAAAAAGGAACCTTTCCCAGTAAGATGAGGAGTGAAACAAGGTTGCCCACTATCACCATTACTATTCAATATTGTACTAGAAACTCTAGGCTCGGCAATAAGAGCCGAGAAAGAGATTCAAGGAATTAGAGTAGGAAATGAGGAAATCAAACTATCATTCTTTGCAGATGACATGATGGTATACTTAGAGAACCCCAAAGACTCTGCTACAAAGGTATTAGAAATAATTCAGAATTTTAGCAAAGTGGCAGGATACAAAATAAATCCACATAAATCCTCAGCATTTTTATAAATCACCCACAAAATGCAGCAGAAAGAGATACAAAGAGAAATTCCATTCCAAACAAATGTTGAGAATATAAAGTATTTGGGAATCCATCTACCAAAGAATAGTCAGGAATTATATGAGAAAAATTACAAAACACTTGCCACAAAAATAAAGTCAGATTTAAATAATTGGAAAGACATTCAGTGCTCTTGGATAGGCCGAGCGAATACAATAAAGATGACTATACTCCCCAAACTAATCTATTTATTTAGTGCTCTACCAATCAGACTCCCAAGAAACTATTTTAATGATGTAGAAAAAATAACAACAAAATTCATATGGAAGAATAAAAGGTCGAGTATTGCAAGGGAACTAATGAAAAAAAAAAAAAAAACTCAGATAAAGGTGATCTAAGTGTACCTGATGTAAAGCTTTATTATATAGCAGCAGTCACCAAAACCATTTGGTATTGGCTAAGAAATAGACCGGTAGATCAGTGGAACAGATTAGATACAATGGACAAAAAGGGTACATCTATAGCAATCTAGTCTTTGACAAACCCAAAGGTACCAACATTAGGGATAAAAATTCATTATTTGGAAAAAACTGTTGGGAAAGTTCAAAATTAGTATGGCAGAAATTAGATATGGATCCACACTTAACACCAGATACCAAGATAAGATCAAAATGGGTCCATGATTTAGGCATAAAGAGTGAGATCATAAATAGATTAGAGGAACAGAGGATAGTGTACCTATCAGACCTGTGGAGGAGTTTTACATAATTCATGAAATTCCGCAAGCCATAATAAATTTTCTCCAGGTTCCAGACATGTCCTTGCTATGCATTTCCAATCATTCGGGGTTAGGACTTCATAAGACAAACCATCTAGTAACATTTTGACATAAGCTGATGTAGCCTCATAAAGGGTACAACCTTTTTTCAAATCCTTAATTTTATTCAAATCTAAAGGTGCATATCTTCTCCTTTTTTTACCTACAGAGTCAGTATTTTCAATCACAGGATATGCATGTATAAAATCACTTATATCCTGTCCTTCTCTCTTAGCTTTAACCAATGCTTTTTCTAATCTTGTCATAGGCTTAGGCTTCTTCACAGGCAATTCTGTTTGTGTTTCTGCCTCTTCCCCTCTTTCTTCCTCCATCTCTGAAGGTGGGGTTGATGTGGGCCTGTCAATAATCTGTTCTCTAGGCAGGTTGAAGCTTCTTCAAGAGAATCATACCATAATTCCTCATTTAAATCCTCTTGCTCTAGGGAAAGATCTTGATCTTTCCTTTTTTCCTCACACTTCCTCCTCTGTTCATTTTTAGAACTTTTCCTTCTCCTACAACTTGCTTGATAGTTTAAGGCTAATTGAACTATGTTGTAGATATAAAATACTTCTGCAGAAATTGAACGAGGCCCATTTTTCGCTTGAAATTCTTTCATTTCATATCCCACTAGCTTCCATTTATCTACATCTATCTTTTCTTCCTCTAAGAACCAAGGGGATGTGCGTCTTAATGCAGCCAAGAGTTTAGCAATCTGTACCCAGGTTACAAGTAAACTCTGCTCCTCAATTATGTTGATTATACTCTCTATAGTACCACTCCTGAATGGAGCTGAGGTTGCTTCTGGGGCTGGGGTTGAGTCGGCTGAGGTCCAGGGATTGAATATAGCTAACATCTGCCCCATTTCAGCTATAAGAGATTCCTGGTTTAGCCCTTAACAAGTTAAGTTCCTTATTTATCTATTAGCACGCTCACTTAATCTTTAACAAAGTTTCCTCCTTACTCACGGTTCTGGGTCAGTGAGACTGAGATCTAGATCGGAAGCTTTTCCACTGGAATCAGGACCGTGTCTGTCCCTGTTCGGGCGCCAAATTGCGAAGGTCTGGTCTAGCTCTTCTTGTCAGGATAAGCAAATGTCCTTGCCCCACGTTGGGCGCCAAATGTAACGAGCTGTCGTCTCCAGAAGCTGCTGGATCGCTCTCTGGGAAGAGATCTGCTGTGTCTTCTACTCAAATCTCTCCGACAGATTCTTCTTCCTGTAACGAACCGTTGTCTCCAGGCTGTTAACTCTTGTCCAAAGAAGTGACTTCCCTTCCTGCAGAGAGCCCCGTCAAGCCTGATGCAATTCAGAGTCTTCTTTCTCTTGAATCCTGGCTCTGAATCTCCTCCAGCTCTTATCCTTCTTCAGGCCGATCTGCTCTCTGCGCCCAGTGCTGTCTCTTTTTATCCTCCCAGAGAATGGGCGTGGGATAATGCAAGGGCTTCTGGGAAGAACCACCCCAGCCAATGAGCTTGCCCCCTCTATCAAGTCAACCTGAGTTCTCACCTTGTAATTGTCCAGAAAACCTGAATTCTCACCTTGTCACCATCCAGACAACCTGAGTTCTCACTTAGTAATCCTAACAGAGGAGGAAGGAATTTATGACCAGAGGAGAACTAGAGATCATTATTGATCACAAAATAGAAGATGTTGATTACATCAAACTAAAAAGTTTCTGTACAAACAATGCTAATGCAAACAAGATTAGAAGGGAAGTAACAAATTGGGAAAATATTTTTAAAGTTAAAGGTTCTGACAATGGTCTCATTTCCAAAATATATGGAGAACTGACCTTAATTTATAAGAAATCAAACCATTCTCCAATTGATAAATGGTCAAAGGATATGAACAGACAATTCTCAGATGATGAAATTGAAACTATATCCACTCATATGAAAGAGTGTTCTAAAGCACTACTGATCAGAGAAATGCAAATGAAGAAAACTCTGAGATACCACTACACAGCTGTCAGATTGGCTAAGATGACAGGAACAAATAATGATGAATGTTGCAGGGGATGTGGGAAAACTGGGACACTAATACATTGTTGGTGGAGTTGTGAAAGAATCTAGCCCTTCTGGAGAGCAATTTGGAACTATGCCCAAAGAGTGCATACCCTTTGATCCAGCATTGCTGCTATTGGGCTTATATCCCAAAGAAATACTAAAGAGCAGAAAGGGACTTGTATGTGCCAAAATGTTTGTGGCAGCTCTTTTTGTAGTAGCTAGAAACTGGAAGATGAATGGATGTCCATCAATTGGAGAATGGTTGGGTAAATTGTGGTATATGAAGGTTATGGAATATTATTGCTCTGTAAGAAATGACCAGCAGGAGGAATACAGAGAGCCTTGGAGAGACTTACATCAACTGATGCTGAGTGAAATGAATAGAACCAGAAGATCGCTGTACACCTCAATGTTGTATGAAGATGTATTCTGATGGTAGTGGAAATCTTCAATATAAAGAAGAGCCAACTCACTTCTAGTTGATCAATGATGGACAGAAATAACTACATTCAGAGAAGGAACACTGGGAAGTGAATGTAAATTGTTAGCACTACTGTCTATCTATCTAGGTTACTTATACCTTCAGAATCTAATACTTAATGTGCAACAAGAAAATGGTATTTACACACATATATTGTATCTAGGTTATATTGTAACATATGTAAAATCTATGGGATTGCCTGTCATCGGGGGGAGGGAGTAGAGGTAGGAAGGGGAAAATTTGGAAAAATGAATACAAGGGATAATATTTTTAAAAAAAAAATTACTCATGCATATATAATGTGAAAAATTATAAATTAAAAAATTAAAAAATTAAAAAAGAATGTAGATGTTACACCACTTGCTGCCTATGTATTTAGTATTCATATTGCTTCATTGTCTATGCCACCCTTTAGCAAGATATAGTTTCCTTCCTTATCTCTTTTAATTAGATCAATTTTTGATTTTGCTTGATCTGAGATTAGGATGACTACCCCTGCTTTTTTTTTTTTTTTAACCTCATCTCAACCATAATAGATTCTGCACCATCTTTTTTTTTTTTTTTTTTTTTTTTTTTTTACCTTTACTCTGTATGTATCACTCTGAGTCAGTTGTATTTCTTGTAAATAACTTATTGTAGGAATCTCTTTCAAGCCAGTCTCCTACCCATTTACATTTTATGGGAGTATTCACCCTATTCACATTTACACTTAAAACTACTAATTGTCTTTTTCCTGCCATCTTATTAACCCCAAATTATACTTTTCTTTTTCCTTTTCTCCTTTACCTCCTACCCAGTATTTTACTTATGAGCACTACTTGCCTCAAGCAGTTTTCCTCCCTTTGGAGACCCTCCCCTTTTCTTATATCTTTCCCTTACTATTTCTCTTTTCCCTTCTATTTAGCCTACCCCTTCCTTTTCTGTCTTTCCCCTCCCACTTTTTTTATAAGGAGAGAGAAGTTTCTTGGTGAACCCAAATAAATCTCATATTCTTCTTTTGAGCCAAATCTGATGAGAGTAACATTCACACAATATCCATCATCTTCCTTTCTTTCCCTCAGTTATAATAGGTTTTCTTTGCCTCTTCCTGAGATGTAATTTCCCTTATTTCACCTCCACTTCCCCTTTTTTTCTGTTACAATGTTACAATTCCTTTTCCTCTAGTTCCTTTTTATATTATAACAGCAAAATTAGATTATACTTGTATTTTTCTATGTATAACCATAATAGAAATGGTTCTCAAGAGTTTTTGTTTGTTTGTTTGTTTGTTTTTTTGTTGTTTTACCTCTTTATGCTTCTCTTGAGTTCTATATTTGGAAGTCAAAATTTTTGTTTAGCTCTGGTCCTTTTATAAAAAATAAATGGAATTTATCAGTTTCATTGAATGTTCATCTTCTTCCCTTAAAGTATATGCTCAGTTCAGCAGGGTAATTTTATTCTTGGCTGCATCCGAAGTTTCTTTGCCTTTTGGAATATCAGATTCCAGGCCCTTCAATCTTTTGAACGGAAGCTAATAGATTCTAAGTAATCCTTATTCTGTGAATTGATTTATACCAGTAACACAAATAATATCTGTATTTTTTAAAGTGACAAAAGATCCATTTTAACAAAAAATATCACATAGTTATTTGTAGTCAGAGACTCACTAAATTGTTTCTGGTCACTCACTTTTCTTCTTCTCACAAAATTTTGTCTATATGAGAGGAGAGAAATTTAATAGATACTGTGGAAGTAGAATCAACATTTTGATACCTGATTCTATAGGTGAAATTAGAGACAGAAAGAGAGAGAGAGAGAGAGAGAGAGAGAGAGAGAGAGAGAGAGAGAGAGAGAGAGAGAGAGAGAGAGGGAGAGAAAAGGATAACCAGCCTTAGATTGAGAATCTAGGTAACAGGAATGATGATGCTGAATTCAGCACCAGAAACTATATGCAACATTCTCTCCAATGAAACAAATGAAGTGCATTTTATTTTTCCTTCTTCCTCCCTCCCTTCTTCTTCCCTACTTCTCTCTCTCCCCTTTTCTTCCTTCCTTCCTTTCTCTTCCTTCCTTCCTTCCTTCCTTCCTTCCTTCCTTCCTTCCTTCCTTCCTTCCTTCCTTTCTTTCTTTTTCTTT